>NW_022437190.1:268456-308188 GCF_009761245.1 Sapajus apella
AAAGTGCTGGGATTACAGGCTTGAGCCACCGCGCCCGGCCAAATGTAGCTTTTAAAAATATGTCACTGGCATCAACAAAAGGAATTACACCATGAGACCTTACAGCCGTACTTAAAAGCCACTCAGTTGAACTATTGGGAGTTCATGATGAGTTAGCATATGCCAGAAAGGTTGCTAACTTTAATCTCTGAGAGCGGTAACACTGATTTTATCTGCTGTATGTGACTGTGCATTTTACTTTGAAATAAAGTTTTTTTCACATAAAAAAATATATACATATATATGTATATACACACACACAATTTAAAAATTAGGACTCTCCAGATCTATTCAGTGTTTGAAATTACATTTTCTGTCCCACAAGTTATCAGAAAACTACTAGAATAAAATAATACATCTAAGAGCAAATGTCTTAGTCGTGTAAGGGCAACGTAATTAGTTTCCTACCTTTTCTCTGAATAGTATTTCTGTTCTTTTTCCTGGTAATTGGAGGTAAAATTAACGGGGAATTTGGAGGAGATTGTGAAAATTTTGGATAGTCCACCAAAGGGTCAAGATCCACTGCTCAGACCTGCACTTCAGCTCAAATCATGTTAGTTGCTGTCATAAGGACAATGAAATTACCTAAAATTTTGTTTTGTGGGCTCTAGCTAATTATGTGTTCTGTTACTGGGTGGGTGAAATCATGTCTGACACCACCACCACCTTCTATTTTATGATGATGTTGATAACTGTCTCACTAATCGCTCGTCCTTTCCTACTCTCTTTCTACCTCAAGAATACAAAGTCGCCGGGTGCGGTGGCTCACGCCTGTAATCCCAGCACTGTGGGAGGCCGAGGCGGGTGGATCACGAGGTCAAGAGATCGAGACCATTCTGGCCAACATGGTGAAATCCCGTCTCCACTAAAATACAAAAATTAGCTGGGCATGGTGGTGCGGGCCTGTAATCCCAGCTACTCGGGAGGCTGAGGCAGGAGAATTGCTTGAACCCAGGAGGTGGAGGTTGCAGTGAGCTGAAATCACACCACTGCACTCCAGCCCGGCGCCTGGCGACAGCGTGAGACTCTGTCTCAAAAAAAAAAGGAATACAAAGTCTGTACCTATATTTACCTGAGGCAACTGGGAAGCCACCATTCTATTTTCTCTGGTTTTGAAGCAAACCAATGTGATATCCTTTTGAGAACTATGATACCAAAATGACTGATAAGTGGTAGAAAATGAATTGAAACGTGCTCCTCTCTTGTATGAATAATGGGAATGAGTTATAATTTTCAAAATATTCCATAAATTGAATGTTTAAAACCAGACAGTGAGCACTGAATGGCAGTTTACTTAAATCCAGCTGGGCTAAAGTAATATCCTCCAGACATTGGAACTGCATGGGAAGCAGGGCCCAACAAACTGTCCTCCCGCTGTAGATATGAGGAAGTAAACAAGCAAAACCTTACGTACATACTTTACCTACAGAAGGATCAAAATAAAATCAGCACTACATTTACTAAGAAGTAATAGGTAAGAGGAGGACTGCCAAGGTGAAGGACGAGCAACACCTGAAGAAAGGAAGGAGGCAGAAAAATCTTTAGGTGTTTTGTCGTCCTCAATAGGTTTGTAAATGTAACCTTTATGAGACATGAACAAACACGCACGGGAAGACAGCAGGCTGATATAATAGTAAGAGTTGGAATGGGAGCTTGGTGAAGTTGAAAAGTCTTGCGGAACATTAAAAACGTAATAGTAGGCCGGGCGCGGTGGCTCACGCTTGTAATCCCAGCACTTTGGGAGGCCGAGGCGGGTGGATCACGAGGTCAAGAGATCGAGACCATCCTGGTCAACATGGTGAAACCCCGTCTCTATTAAAACTACAAAAAATTAGCTGGGCATGGTGGCGTGTGCCTGTAATCCCAGCTACTCAGGAGGCTGAGGCAGGAGAATTGCCTGAACCCAGGAGGCGGAGGTTGCGGTGAGCAGAGATCGCGCCATTGCACTCCAGCCTGGGTAACATGAGTGAAACTCCGTCTCAAAAATAAATAAATAAATAAATAAATAAATAAATTTATCAAAGGAAGATAAAATTGAGAAACTCTGCGAGACTATTGAGGAGTAAGACAAAAATAATCAACAGGGGCAGATATGAATAACACAACCTAAGGAACAGAGCGCTCTCCTAAATATGAATCACAGTAAATGGGATAAGACAGGTAAGAATTTGATTGAAATAACAAAGTTTTCTAAATGGATAAAGGTAAATTAAACGTGTAAATTTAAACGGATCGTTGTATTTTGGGAAATAATGAAAAGAGACTCGCTCATATTATCTGGCAACATATTAAGTACACAAGAAAAAATCTGAGGAAAAAATCATGAATTTTAAAAAGAGATAAACAATAATGTAAAGGAACAACAGGTGGCAATGAACACAGAGTAATGGATTCTTGTAAGAAAATGTTTATGGCCCAAGAGTTCTCAACCAACGCACCTGTCATGTGTGAAGATGGTAGGACATTTTAGATTTATAAAGTTTTAGAAAATGTGCACCTGCACACAGTGTCCAAAATTACTTCAGAAAGACAAAACATAAGTGACTAAGAAAAATAGGGGAAAGCAGAACAGGGAGGAAAGCAAGGGAGGAGAGAAGAAAATGTGTGTCAGCAGGACATACCAGGCAAGTCCTTTCGGAATCAGCAAAACGCGTGAGAGGAAATGCTGAGTTTATTATTTAGGAGAATCTGAGGTTGCATTTTTTACCTCTTGCCGTGCTCTTCTTCCTTCCCCAGTCCTCCTTCCCTGGCTACTGTCTCTAGGGCTAGCAAGTGAAGGAGAAAGTAAGCATGAAGAGGAAGTAAATTTAGAAGGAATGAGGAAATGTATTGAATGTGAGGCCTATGACCTTTTCCTAAACAGTACAAGGAAGAACAAGAAATTCTGAAACATAGCAATGAAAATGAGGATTTTAGTGTGTCCAGGAAAGTACATATGATTCAGAAGGCTATGACTCTGGGTTAAAGGACCATTAATTTTCTGTGTCAGTTTTTCCCCTTGTGACCATGATGTGTAATATTTGTTTGACCTTACTTGAATCTTAGTGATCCTCATACGGACATGGAGGATAAAAAGGGAAAGGTAGCTACAGTTGTATGAGAGACAGATTAAAACTTGAAAGCAAGCTCTGAACACCTTATGGTGCTCTTCCAGATCAGTAATTAAAAATAATCAAACATTCCAATATGAACAAGGAAGTCCAACAAGATTCTAGATTTAAAATGTGGTAACTATATAGTACAACGGAGTACTGTATAGCCATAAAATAGAACGAGATCCTGTCATTTGCAATAACATGGATGAAACTGGAGATAATTATGTCAAGTGAAATAAGTCAGGCACAGAAAGACAAACATCACACATTCTCACTTATTTGTGGGATCTAAAAATGAAAACGATCAAACTGATGGACATACAGAGCAGAAGGATGGTTATCAGAGGCTGAGAGGGTAGTGGGGGGCTAGGGTGGGGGTGGGGATGGTCAGTGGGTAAAAAAATACTTAGAATATGACAAACTATTTGATAGCAAAGCAGGTGACTATAGTCAATAATAACAATGGTACATTTTAAAAGAACTGAAACCATTTAACTGATTTGTTTGTAACACAAAAGATAAATGCTTGAGGGGGTGGCTACACATTTTCCATGGTGTGCTTATTTCACATTGCATGCCTGTGTCAAAACACTCATGTAACCCATAAATATATATACCTACTATGTACCCACACAAATTAAAATTTTAAAAAATTTTAATATTCTAGATTATGTTCCAACAATTACTCCCTCAATGGTTTACTGTTATTTATTTATTTATTTTTATTTATTTATTTTTTTTTTTGAGATGGAGTTTCGCTCTTGTTGCCCAGGCTGGAGTGCAATGGCGCGATCTCGGCTCACCGCAACCTCCGCCTCCTGGGTTCAGGCAATTCTCCTGCCTCAGCCGCCTGAGTAGCTGGGATTACAGGCACGCGCCACCATGCCCAGCTGATTTTTTTGTATTTTTAGTAGAGACGGGGTTTCACCATGTTGACCAGGATGGTCTAGATCTCTTGACCTCGTGATCCACCCGCCTCGGCCTCCCAAAGTGCTGGGATTACAGGCGTGAGCCACCACGCCCGGCTACTGTTATTTAAATTATGAAAAGTTTTCCCAGTTGCCTTTGAATACCATAATTAAACATGCTTTGTCTTTCCATTAGATAAGCTTTCTTATCTATTCTATTAGGTAAGCTTTCTTATCTATTCCATTAGGTAAGCTTTCTTATCTATTCCATTAGGTAAGCTTTCTTATCTATTCCATTAGGTAGGCTTTCTTATCTATTCCATTAGGTAGGCTTTCTTACACTTATCTGGTTTTATTACGCACCATCATACCTTGGATAATTTTTTTCTAGCTTTGTATGCTTGTTTTTTACTTTAGTATTTGGTTGACCCAAGAGCACCTTTCAGTTAAGGTTTTAATTATTCAGCTTTTACACCACCATACTTATACTTTATATAAAGTCATCATGTTCTCTTACTCATATACCAAATAGGTTTTAACATATAAATCAATAATTGAAAGTATTTCATGATTACACATCCTAGTAAGTGTCATAGTCAATGCCACTAGCTTCAGATATGTACCTTTGTTGGTACATTTATTTAAATATTTTTCAGCAGTTTTCTTGTGTTGAGTCAAAACGAATGAATTGATGATACTGTTAAGGTGTATAGGTCTCGTAAAATTACAGTTAAGACAAAACACACACTAATTGTGCTGAAAATGATAAATCTGTAGCTTCAACTGGCTATTCATTGCTATTAAACCACTTGCATCTGTGTTTAAATGTGAAAGAAATTAATTAATATAAAGGTATTGCTTCACTCACTTCTCTCTTTCTTCTTTAGGATCTCTCCCTGACTAGGAGCACTGGCAGCCTTCTTGCCACCATGAAGCCCTGGGAAAGACACAAGTAAAGGGCCATGACGTCACTTAATCACTGCATAATTCTTGACTTGCTCACTTCTGAAGTTCCTTCTGTTATATGCAAAAGCTAAATCTCCTCGTTACTTTTAAAAAAAAAGAGATAGAGAAAGACCGGGCGTAGTGGCTCACGCCTGCAATCCAAGCACTTTGGAGGCCAAGGCGGGCGGATCACCTGAGGTCAGGATTTCAAGACCAGCCTGACCAACATGGTGAAACCCCGTCCTAAAAAAAATAAATAAATAAAAATAAAAATAAAAGAGAGAAAGAGAGAGAGACCATAACAATAGAGGATCCACAAAGATATAGACCACATTGCTTTTATTTCCTCAGTATCCAGCATTCTTTTATGACCTATAACATGTAAATTGCACGTCAGAATTTCACATTTAGTTTTCAAAAATACATAGTGTGAGACTTCCACTTTCCAGTCTAATATGTAAAAAGCTGAGAAGTCACTTCTCTGGTCTTCAGAACAAGAAAAAAGCTGACAATCAACAGATCTTCTTAGAGACATCAGAGAATTGAGGTCACGGGAAAAATTGCTGCCCTAAAACTAGAGGAGGCTGGAGGGCAAATACTGAGAATTACAACTTATCAGGAGCAGAAAAGTCCGGAGCAAAGACAGCAACTGGAGGCAATATTGATAGAAACATTTCAAGCTGTAATTGCTAAAATTCTGAAAGCTCAGTGTAGACTCACTTGAGAGTTAAGATCTCTGAGGAAGTCAGTGTTGATGGTAGGAGTGGGAGGCAAGCGGGAGGTGGTGGGGGTGGGGGATGCTTTCTGGAGTTTTAGGTTCTCATGCTAAGGACCAGAGAAAAACCCTGTCACACATCCAGCAGGGGGAGGAGAACAGTAACCATTTTGAAATAGGCATTGAGCTCTCTGTTCTTAAGATATGCTCTTTGGCCGGGCGCGGTGGCTCAAGCCTGTAATCCCAGCACTTTGGGAGGCCGAGGCGGGTGGATCACGAGGTCAAGAGATCGAGACCATCCTGGTCAACATGGTGAAACCCCGTCTCTACTAAAAATACAAAAACATTAGCTGGGCATGGTGGTGCGTGCCTGTAATCCCAGCTACTCAGGAGGCTGGGGCAGGAGAATTGCCTGAACCTGGGAGGCGGAGGTTGCGGTGAGCCGAGATCGTGCCATTGCACTCCAGACTGGGTAATAAGAGCGAAACTCCGTCTCAAAAAAAAAAAAAAAAAAAAAAAGATATGCTCTTCAAGGAAAACTATTTTACCACAGCCTAATCTATTGGAGTTTTACCAAAGCCTAACTGACCTGGGGAAAGGTAACAAAACTCCAGCCCCATCTAGCCCTTGCTATGGGGGAAGGGAAATACCAACTCAAACTCATTAAAAGAGTAAGACAATCTATAAAATTATTTTCCTCCCCTGACATCTTACCATCACATCAATAGGGCTCCTGTATAAACATTGTGAATTACAGCTTAAAAAGGCTACAAGTCTCACCCCCTATTTAGGGAGTCTCCAAGAAAATCTAAAGAAAATAAGGAGTCAATAATATGGCCATAAAGGAAAAAGCCTTAGCCTGTGACACCACATTACAACTCATAGTGACCACAGGCTAACTCCTAGTAAGATAAATGTGAACCTTCACATTTAAGGCCTATTTACTTCAGTTCCTTTTACTTGGTGCATTACGTCCAGTTTTCAACAGCAACGAGAAAATTATAAGGCAGGCTGAAAGGCAAAAATCACTCTAAGAGTCAAAGCAGGCATCAAACCAGACTCAGCTATGGCAGAAATTTTGGAATTAACTAAGAATTTAAAATAATGATAAATAATATGCTGAGGGCTATAATGAAAAAGTAAATAATATGCAAGAAAAGATAAGTAATGTAGGAATAGAGATGGAGACTTTGAGAAAAAATTTAAAAGAACAATTAAAAATCAAAAACACTGCAACAGAAATGAAGAATGCCTTTGATGAACTCATCAATAGACTAGACATGGCCAAGGAAAGAATCACTGAGCTTGAAGATATGTCAGTAGAAACTTTGAAAACAGAAATGCAAAGAGATAGAATAATAAAAAGGATAAAACAGAAATAAATTATAAATTCAATGCAATCCCAAATGTCATTCTAGGAAGTTATTTTGTGGATATTCACTGATTGTAAAGTTTATATGAAAAGGCAAAAATCCAGAGTAGCCAACACAATAACGAAGGACAAAGTTGGAGGACAGACATTATTCAACTTCCAGACCATTACAAAGCTGCAGTAAATAATACTATGTGACATTAATTATGAGCGAATTTTTGAGTAAGTAATATACAGAGATGTAATATGCACCAAAAAAACCCAAAATGGTGGAAAGACTGAAGTTCTATAGGAGTAAATTGTCTATTTCACTGAAATTTAAGTTAGGATAAAACAGAAGTAGATTTTGATAAATTAATAAACACATTGTAAGTTATAGAACAATTATTTTTAAAATAATTCAAATTATTTTCAAAATATTCAGGGAATTATACTAGAAGATATCCAGTAATACAGAAAAGCAGCAAAGGAGGAGCACAGAAACAAAAAAGATAGGATACATATGTAAAACAAAATGCAAAAAGGCAGATGGAAATCTAACCACATTAATAATAACATTAAATGGGAACACATTAAGCAATGTAATCAAAATGTAGAGATTGTCGGTTAAAATTCTTAAAAGCAAGACCCAAGAATATGGTGTCGACAGGAGACTTACTTTAAATTCAAAGATACAAAGAGATTGAAAGTAAAAAGATAGAAAAGGATATTCCAGGAAAACATCAACCTCAGCCCTAAAAGAGCTCACATGTCCACACTGAGACAAAATGGATTTTCAAACAAAAAACAATTTTTACCTATAAAAATGTATATCTCACAGCAACACAAGAGTCAACTGATTAAGAAAAATAACAATTCAAGCATGTATGCATCTAACAACATTTCAAAATATAGCAAAAATTGACAAATGAAAAGACATTCAATGATTTTATTACACTGTATGCAATAATGAATAGAACAACGAATTTAAAAAGTAAAGAAAAATGGAGGACTTAGCCAAGTAAATCAACTAGTCTTAACAAACATCTTTATAACAAGCTATTCAACAACAGCAAAATGCACATTCTGCTCAATGAAAACTTGTATGTAATTGTTCGTAGCAGCATTATTCAGAAAATCAAACAAGTGAAAGCAACCTATATGTTCAATAACTAATAAATGAATGAATAAAATGATGTAATACATAATATTCAGCTAACTAAATGAAATATAAACAATTGCTACAACACTTAAACTCATTGAAAGTGCTACACTAAGTGAAAAAAGCATAAGTCATAAAAGATCACACATGCCATGACTGCATTTATATGAATGCAGAGAGTTGGCAAGTCTGGAAAATAACAGTAAACGTGAGTTTTCATAAGGCTAGGAGAGAGGGGGCAATTCAAAATGATTGCAAAAAGGAATGGAATTTTTTTGGAGGGTGAAGAAAATTTCTAAAATTATTTTGAAGCTATGGTTGAATGACTGTGAATATACTAAAAATACTGAATTGTACACTTCAAATGAGTAAATAAACTTAATACATCATTTGCCAACTGACCTTCTGCTTCCTCTGTTGCTTTTAAACATTTGTTACCCACCACCTCCAAAAAGCTTCTCTAATTCTCACTTTGAATACTTGTTTATTTCCTGTCTAGTAAACCACATTGAATTTCATTTATCAAATTTTTAACAGTTACTATACCTGAATGCTATGAGCTGTAGGGGCATAATGAAAGAGTAAATTTTCACATTTATTTCAAATACTTTTTCAATGTAAATACTTTATGATACATTTTAATTATATTTGTAAAAATATGACTGATCAAAAAGACCAAAGAGGATCAGACATAAAATAAATGATTGGTGTCATCCACCAATAAAGAATAAGTAACACTGGGTCATGGTGCATGTTTTTCATAATGTGCCATTGGATTCAATTTGCTAACAAAGAGAAAGCAATAGCATCAACATCAACAAAAGGACATTTGCTCAGAGACCTCATCTGAAGGTCACCAACATCAAAGACCAAAGGTAGATAAATCTACAAAGATGAGGAAAAAAAAAAAAAAAAAAGGCTGAAAATTCCAAAAGCCAGAATGCCTCTTCCCCTTCAAAGAATTACAATGCCTCACCAGCAAGGGAACAAAACTGGATGGAGAATGAGTTTGACAAATTGACAGAAGTAGGCTTCGGAAGGTGGGTAATCATAAACTCCTCCGAGCTAAAGGAGCATGTTCTAACCCAATGCAGGGAAGCTAAGAACCTTGAAAAAAGGTTAGAGGAATTGCTAACTAGAATAACAAATTTAGAAAAGAACATAAATGACCTGATGGAGCTAAAAAACACAGTGCATGAACTTCATGAAGCATATACAAGTATCGATAGCCAAATCGATCAAGCAGAAGAAAGGATATCAGAGATTGAAGATCAGCTTAATGAAATAAAGCATGAAGGTGAGATTAGAGAAAAAAGAATGAAAAGGAACAAATAAAGCCTCCAAGATAATGGCACTATGTAAAAAGACAAAGTCTAGGTTTGATTGGTGTACCTGAAGGTCATGGGGAGAATGGAACCAAGCCGGAAAACACTCTTCAGGATATCATCCAGGAGAACTTTACCAACCTAGAAAGACAGGCCAACATTCAAATTCAGGAAATATAGAGAACACCGCAGAAATACTCCTCAAGAAAAGCAACCCAAAGACACATAATTATCAGATTCACCAAGGTCTAAATGAAGGAAATAATGTTAAGGCCAGCCAGAGAGCAAGGTCACGTTACCCACAGAGGAAAACCCATCAGACTAACGGCGGATCTCTCTGCAGAAACCCTGCAAGCCAGAAGAGAGTGGGGGCTAATATTCAACATTCTTTTTATTTTTTTTATTATACTTTGGGTCTGGGGCACATGTGCAGATCATGCAGGATTGTTGCATAGGTACATACATGGCAATGTGGTTTGCTGCCTCCATCCCCCCATCATCTATATGTGGCATTTCTCCCCATGTTATCCCTCCCCAACTTCCCCACCCCACACCATTTCTCCCCTAGGCCCCCAACACACCCCAGTGTGTGATACTCCCCTCCTTGTGTCCATGTGTTCTCATTGTCCAACACCCACCTATGAGTGAGAACATGTTTGATTTTCTGTTCTTGTGTCAGTTTGCTGAGAATGATGGTTTCCAGATTCATCCATATCCCTACAAAGGACACGAACTCATTGTTTTTTATGGCTGCATAGCGTTCCATGGTGTATATGTGCCACATTTTCCTTGTCCAGAGTATCATTGATGGTCATTTGAGTTGGTGCTAGGTCTTTGCTATCGTAAGCAGTGCCACAATGAACATACACATGCATGTGTCTTTATAACAGAACAATTCATAATCCTATATATATATATATATATATATATATATATATATATATATATATCTGGCGGTGAGGCTCGCGGCCTAGCGCAGCGCTGGGCGGGAGCCACCATGGCGGCCGAGCGCAAGACAAAGTTGTCCAAGAATCTGCTACGCATGAAGGTGCGGGGACGCTGAGCCACGCCGGGCGTTTATGCAAAGGGGACTGGACTCAGAAACCAAGAAACAACTGGAAGAGGAAGAAAAGAAAATCATTAGTGAAGAGCACTGGTACTTGGATTTGCCAGAGCTTAAAGAGAAAGAGAGTTTCATAATAGAAGAGCTGAGTTTCTTATTATGTGAAGATCTTCTCTATGGAAGAATGTCATTCAGAGGATTTCATCCTGAGGTGGAGAAATTGATGCTTCATATGAATACTAAGCACAAAGCAGAAGAAGTTGAAGATGAAACAGTGGAGCTCGATGTGTCAGATGAAGAGATGGCTAGAAGATATGAGACCTTGGTGGGGACAATTGGGAAAAAGTTTGCCAGAAAGAGAGACCATGCTAATTATGAAGAAGATGAAAATGGAGACATACAACCGATTAAAGCAAAGAAGATGTTCTTAAAGCCCCAGGATTAAGATAGATGCCTTAAGCCATGGCCCACGGGTGCTTCATGGACGTCAGCGGCGGATCTGGAGCTCATCCCAATGGTGTCTCTGTAGTTATTAATACTGTAATGTTTACTTTGTAAAGAGATGTATCATTTTAGAAACATCCTGTTTTTGAAACAGATGTTGATGGATGTTGTACATCCTTTGCTTAATGGTGTTCATTCAGAGTGGATTTTTAGCCCCCTGATCTTCAAATGTACATTGTTAGAGGGCTCCTTCCTGAAGAGTTTTTTTTACCTCTGGTTTCTCTTAATACAGTTCTCCAGTCACTGACCTTGAAGTGACTCATGTAAACTAATGCCAAAGTTTAAATTACCCTTTATTATATTTATCAAGAATAAGCATGCCTCTCCGGCCTTAAGTATTCACATGCTACCATGTCATTGTCAGTTTATGGTATTATGTTGTTTTATTTAAAGCATTGAATTAATAGAAAAAATTATTCTGTAATAAAAATCTACTTTGACATACAAAAAAAAAAAAAATATATATATATATATATATATATATATATATATCTGGTAATGGGATTGCTGGGTCAAATGGAATTTCTATTTCTAGGTCCTTGAGGAATCACCATACCGTCTTCCACCATGGAAGAATTTTATTTTTCCTTTGCTGATGAAGCTTAGTTTGGCTGGGTAATCTCCTTAATCTGATAAACAACTTCAAAAAGTCTCAGGGTACAAAATCGGTGTGCAAAAATCACAAGCATTTCTGTCCACCAATAATAGAGAGCCAAATCATGATTGAACTCCTATTCACAATTGCCACAAAGAGAATAAAATACCTAGGAATACAGCTTACAAAGGAGATGAAGGATCTCTTCAAGGAGGACTACAAACCACTGCTCAAGGAAATCAGAGAGGACACAAACAAACAGGAAAACATTCCATGCTCATGGATAGGAATAATCAATATCATGAAAATGGCCATATGGCCCAAAGTAATGTATAGATTCCATCCTATTCATATCAAGCTATTATTGACTTTCTTCACAGAATTAGGAAAAAGACTACTTCAAATTTCATATGGAACCAAAAAAGAGCTGTACAGCCAAGACAGTCTTAAGCAAAAAGAACAAAGCTGGAGGCATCACACTACCTGACTTCAAACTATACTACAAGGCTACAGTAACCAAAACAGCATGGTACTGGTACCAAAACAGACATATAGACCAATGGAACAGATCAAATGCCTGAGAAATGACACCACACGTCTACAACCATCTGATCTTTGACAAACCTGACAAAAAC
This sequence comes from Sapajus apella, assembly GCF_009761245.1. NCBI lineage: Eukaryota > Metazoa > Chordata > Mammalia > Primates > Cebidae > Sapajus > Sapajus apella. The sequence continues at coordinate 280,794 of NW_022437190.1, forward strand.
AAGCAATGGGGAAAGGATATCCTATTTAATAAATGGTGTTGGGAAAACTGGCTAACCATATGCAGAAAACTGAAACTGGACAATTTTTTTACACCTTATAAAAAATTAAAGATAGATTAAAGACTTAAATGTAAAACCCAAAACCATAAAAACCCTGGAAGAAAACCTAGGCAATACCATTCAGGACATAGGCATGGGCAAAGACTTCATGGCTAGAACACCCAAAGCAATGGCAACAAAAGCCAAAATTAATAAATGCTATCAAATTAAACTAAAGAGCTACTGAGCAGCAAAAGAAACTATCATCAGAGAGAACAGGCAACCTACAGAATGTGAGAAAAATTTTGCAAACTCTTCATCTGACAAGGAACTAATATCCAGAATCTACAAAGAACTTAAACAAATTTACAAGAAAAAATCAAGCAACCCCATCAAAAAGTGGGCAAAGGGTATGAACAGACACTTCTCAAAAGAAGACACTTACGCAGCCAACAAACATATGAAAAAAAGCTCACCATCACTGGTCATTAGAGAAATGCAAATCAAAACCACAATGAGATACCATCTTATGCCAGTTAGAATGGCAATCATTAAAAACTCCAGAAACAACAGATGCTACAGAGGATGTGGAGAAATAGGAATGCATTTCCACTGTTGGTGAGGGTGTAAATTAGTTCAACCACTGTGGAAGACAGTGTGGTGATTCCTCAAGGATCTAGAACAAGAAATACCATTTGACTCAGCAATCCCATTACCGGGTATACACCCAAAGGATTATAAATCATTCTACTATAAAGACACAAGCACACGTATGTTTATTACAGCACTGTTCACAATAGCAAAGACTTGGAACCAACCCAAATGCCCATCAATAATAGACTGAATACAGAATATGTAGCACATTTATGGCATGGAATACTATGCAGCCATAAAAAAGATGAGTTCATGTCTTTTGCAGGGACATGGAAGAAGCTGGAAACCATCATTCTCAGCAAACTAACACAAGAACAGAAAACCAAACACCGCATGTTCTCACTCATAAATGGGAATTGAACAATGAGAACACATGGACACGGGGAGGGGAACATCGCACACCAGGGCCTTTTAGGGGTTGGGGGACTAGGGAAAGGATAGAATTAGGAGAAATACCTAATATAGATGACGGGTTGATGGGTGCAGCAAACCACCATGGCATGTATATACCTATGTAACAAACCTGCAGATTCTGCACATGTATCCCAGAACTTAAAGTATAATAATTTTTTTAAATGTTTTTAAAAACCCCATCAGATCTTGTGAGACTTGTTCACTACCATGAGAACAGTAGGGGGAAACCACCCTCATGATTCAATTATCTCCCATCGGGTCCCCCCACAACACATAGGAATTATGGGAACTACAATTCAAGATGAGATTTGGGTGGGGACATAACAAAACCATATTATCCACAGCATATGTATACCAGATTATTTAATTTCTACATATTTGTATAGTTTTGAGGGTTTCTGCTGGAATTAGTTTCTAGGTTATTTTCCCACCATGATCTGAGAAGATACTTGATACAACTTTGATTTTTTTAAATGTATTGAGGCCGAGCGCGGTGGCTCAAGCGTGTAATCCCAGCACTTTGGGAGGCCGAGGCGGGTGGATCACGAGGTCAAGAGATCGAGACCATCCTGGTCAACATGGTGAAACCTCGTCCCTACTAAAAAAATACAAAAAATTAGCTGGGCATGGTGGCGCGTGCCTGTAATCCCAGCTACTCGGGAGGCTGAGGCAGGAGAATTGCCTGAACCCAGGAGGCGGAGGTTGCGGTGAATCGAGATCGTGCCATTGCACTCCAGCCCGGGTAACAAGAGCAAAACTCCGTCCCCCACCAAATAAAAAAAAAAAAAAATGTATTGAGACTTGTCTTATAGCCTATCATATGGTCTGTCTTGGAGAATATTTCAAGTGCTGATGACAAGAATGTATATTCTGTCGTTATCGAGTAGAATGTTCTGTAAATATCTGTTGGGCCCATTTGTCTAGGCCCATTTGTTCTAGAGTGCAGCTTAAGTCTAGTGTTGCTTTGTAGACTTTCTGCCTTGATGATCTGCCTACTGTTGTCAATAAAGTATTGAATTCCTTCATTATTATTTTGTTTTCTCTTTTCTTAGTTCTAGTAGTAATTGCTTTATGAATTTTAAAGCTCTAGAGTTTTGTGCATATATATTTATGATTAAAACTAGAAAAATAGTTTAAGTAACTTAAAATGACAGAAATATTTCAGTATCTGAATGGATCCTATCTCCCCTTCAATTTTGCTTTCAAGGCGTTTCTCTTTTTGAAGTTGAGCAGCAGCTAAAACCCTTGCATATCCTTAGTAGGGCTTCAGGCTCTGTGGAATCCTCACAGAGACAGCTGATGCAAGCTTGTCATTTTTCTGTGTTAATGAGAGTTTCTTTTCTTTTTTTTTTTTTGGGATGGAGTTTCGCTCTTGTTCCGCAGGCTGGAGTGCAATGGCACGATCTCAGCTCACCGCAACCTCCGCCTCCTGGGTTCAGGCAATTCTCCTGCCTCAGCCTCCTGAGCAGCTGGGATTACATGCACGCGCCACCATGCCCAGCTAATTTTTTGTATTTTTAGTAGAGACGGGGTTTCACCGTGTTGACCAGGATGGTCTCGATCTCTTGACCTCGTGATCCACCCGCCTCGGCCTCCCAAAGTGCTGGGATTACAGGCTTGAGCCACCGTGCCCAGCGAGAGTTTATTTTCTGAAGGCTGTGAAGCAAGAATGAAGCACAGTGAATTGTAAAGTAACTGTGACCCCAGGGCTAGAGGGGGGACCCTGTTCCCCGTGAGCACAGCTTGTTCCTTGGGCCATCTGAAGAGGAATGCTGCAGATTGGATTTTTCAAAAGCGGATGCTAAAACAAAGTGGGGGTGGCAAAACATGTATTAGGAATTACTACCTTTGAACGGAAGCAGAGCTGGGGAATGATGAGAGAAGAAAATTTGACATGAGACGAATTTGAACTGTGATCCAGGCACAGCAGAGACCAAGCTAAGTTCTTGGACCGAACTGAGGGTCAGGCTGCTGTTTCTCATGGCCGATAACAAGATGCCAATGTACTGGGGAGGAGGAGAGTTTTTATCGCTGTAGCCGGTTATGGGGAAAAGGCCTGGAAATTATTTCCAGACCAACTCAAAATTACAAAGTTTTCCAGAACTCATATACCTTTTAAGCTATATGTCTACGTGCAAGTGTGCATTCATCTAAAGACATAAGTGATTAACTTCTTTTAATCTATAAGGTCTGAGTCCTGAAGACATTCCTCTGGAGCCTCAGTAAATTTGCTTCCTCTAAATGAGTCTAGATTCTGGGGTGATTACCCTTATCTTGTCTCCTGCTAAATTACAGAAGTTTGGGGAGTTCCTTCAGACTTCCAATAAACTTGTTTAATCATGCTTTTAAGGTTCAGGAAAGGCCTAGGCAAAACCGTTGGTGGGCTTTTGTTACATTCCAGCTTTTGTATAAGGGCACTGGCGCCGGGTTCAGTGACTCGTGCTTGTAATCCCTCCCTTTGGGAGGCCGAGGCGGGCGGATCACTAGGTCAAGAGATCGAGACCATCCTGCCAAAGATGGGGAAACCCTGTCTCTACTAAAAATATAAAAATTAGCCAGGCATGGTGGCATGTGCTTGTGTTCCCAGCTACTCGGGAGGCTGAGGTGGAAGAATTGTTTGAACCCAGGAGGCGGAGGTTGCAGTGAGCCGAGATTGCGCCACTGCCCTCCAGCCTGGCAACAGAGCAAGACTCCATCTCAAATAAAAATAAAAATAAAAATAAAAATAATAAGGGCACTGGCTTTTAATATTTAACTTAACCACTCAGTCAGTAGTGAAACAGTTGTTACGGAGGTCTGCATTAGTGAGACCTGGCCTGCCGCAAAGCCATCTTGGTAGGGAGCGCTGGAGGTGCTGACTGGCTTTTTTTTTTTTTTTTTTTTTAGATAGAATTTCACTCATTACCCAAGCTGGAGTGCAATGGCACAATCTCAGCTCGCAGCAACCTCCACCTCCCAGGTTCAAGTAATTTTCCTGCCTCAGCATCTTGAATAGCTGGGATTACAGGCACACGCCATCAGGCCTGGCTGATTTTTTGTATTTTTAGTAGAGACAGGGTTTTGCCATGTTGGCCAGGCTGGTCTCGAACCCCTGACCTCAGCTGACCCATCCATCTCAGTCTCCCACAGTGCTGGGATTACAGGTGTGAGCCACTGTTCCCAGCCATAAATTGTTCTGATGATGCATTTCTGGTTCACAGAAAGGAAAAAACATCACAGGCACCACAGAGATCACAATAGGAGGCTGGGTTGGAAAAATAAAACTACCATCAGAAGTATAATTCAAGGCAATAACTGTTTCTTTCATTTTCTGCACTCAGAGCAGTGTTTGCTATTTAAAATATATGTGAACCAATGAAAATTTCCCTAGTACAGAAGATGGCATACCGTGTACAATTTCTGCGCCTTGCTTTCTTCACTTCACCCTGTGTCCTAGAGTTCACACTTACAGAGCTTCCGCATTCTCTGGTGTATCTGCATAATAATCCATTGTGTTGCTCTGCCTCACCAGTCCTGAATTTGACGAATATTCAGATGGTGCTCCAGTCTGACTATAGTAAATAATGGTGCAAATAACTATGTGCATATACCATTTCACATTTTTGCAAGCTTATCTCTGAGATAGGATCCAAGAAGTGAGATTGGTGGGCCAAAGGGTAAACACGTGATTTTGTCGAGTTTACCAAATTCCCCTCCATAGGAGTTATATCATTTTATTCTTTCATGGCCATCATATGACAGAAGAGCGATATTGGAGCCTATGAATGAACCTCAGGATGTCAATGTTTCTGAAATTTTATGCAAATATTAGGTATATTTCTCCAGGGATAGGTCTAGTTGCATTGGCATTCTGTCCCCCATAATTGCTATGTTCTTTCCTATATCAGGGCCTTTCCTCATAGCTGGAAGGCTCTTCTCTTCTTTGCCTTGTTAATTTTCTGTTATTTCAGTAAATTTAAACTGAACTCAAATGTCATTCTGCAGAAAAGCTTTCATTGACTTCCCTGACTTGTTCAGATCTCCTTTTTGGGGTTAATTTTGAGACGGCGTCTCACTCTGTAGCCCAGGCTAGAATGCAGTGGCACCATCTCGGCTCACTGCAACCTCCACCTTACTGGTCCTGATTCAAGCAATTCTCCTGCCTCAGCCTCCCGAGTAGCTGGGATTACAGGCACGTGCCACCACACCCAGTTAATTTTTGTGGTTTTAGTGGAGATGGGGTTTCACCATGTTGGCCAGGATGGTCTCAAACTCCTAACCTCGTGATCAGCCCTCCTCAGCCTCCCAAAGTGCTGAGATTACAGGTGTGAGCCACCGCGCCCGGCCCATTTTTTGGGTTAATTTTAAACTCGAGGTACATGTGTATGTTTGTTCAATGGGTATACAGCTAATGGTAAGGATGGGGCCTCTAGTGTACTCATCACCCAAATATTGAACATTATAATCAAGAGGCAATTTTTCAATCTCTACCTCCCCACCTGGGGGTCTCCGGTGTCCTTATTTCTGTCTTTATGCCCATGTGTACCCACTGTCGAGCTCCCACTTGTAAGAACATGTGATGTGTGATTTTCTGTTTCTGAGTTTGTTCACTTAGGATAATGGCCTCCAGTTCCAGCCATGTTGTTGCAAAAGACATGAGTTCATTCTTTTCTATAACTGCATAGTATTCCATGGTGTATATAGACCACAATATCATTATCCAGTCAGCCACTCATGGACACTTAGGTTGGCTTTATGACTTTGCTATCGTGAATACTGCTGTGATAAACATATGTGTGCTGGTGTCTTTTTTTTTTTTTTTTTTTGAAGGTTCTCAGATCTTCCATTTATTTTTTCTCTCAAATTTCAGGAATTTTCTCTTTTAATTAACCCATAAATGTCTCATAGAAATATTTTGAAAAAGTAAATTATATTCAGATTCTAATGTTAATAGGAAAATAAGAAGTTATAGCTCGGTACACCATAAAGTTGAGACAGAGATGGAGACATCTCAGCCCCACGTCTCTAGAACAGGAAAGGTGACCGGGGAAGGAGTGCAGGTCAGCGTGGGGAAGGGGTCATGGTGGACAAGGGGCTGGGCTGTCTCCCCACCTCCTCACACTAGGCCTATAGGGATACAGACACATTCAGATGCCTTTGCAGTAAGAGAAGTCAGGGTTCTTGAAGTCACGAACAGAAGGTGTTAGACCAATCTTGCCTCTCAGTCCCTCACAAGGCAGCTGTCTCACACTTTACAAGCCGTGAGAGACACATCAGAGCCCTGGGCTCTGTCACTGCCTGCAGCCTGAGAGTAGCTTACTCCCTTCTTATCTGAACTCTTATTCCTCCACATCAGAGCAGCGACCACAGCTCCACAGACTACAGCTCCAAGGACAACCAGGCCAGCAGCGATGCCCACGATGAGGATGGTGGGCTGGGAAGACGGCTCCCATCTCAGGGTGAGGGTCTCTGGCAGCCCCTCATTTTCTGCACTCAGAGCAGTGTTTGCTACTTAAAATATATGTGAACCAACGAAAATTTCCCTAGTACAAAAGATGGCATACCGTGTACAATTTCTGCGCCTTGCTTTCTTCACTTCACCCTGTGTCCTAGAGTTCACACTTAGAGTTACTATAGACTTGTGATGATGTACTATAGGCACGTGGATCTCTGCTCCTCTCCATAAGGCACCACCACAGCAGCCCACTTCTGGAAGGTTCTGTCCCCTGCCGGCCGGGTCTCCACGAGCTTCATGTCCTGGGTCCGGTCCTCCCCATCCAGCTGCCAGGTCAGTGTGATCTCCGCAGGGTAGAAGCCAAGGGCCCAGCGCCTCAGGGTGGCCTCGTGGTCAGAGATGGGGTGGTGGGTCACTTGTGTCTCGGGGGCCTCCGCGCGCTACAGCGTCTCCTTCCCGTCGTCCAGGTACCTGCGGAGCCACTCCACGCACCTGCCCTCCAGGTAGCCTCTCCTTTCTCCGCCTCATTGGCCGCCTCCCGCTTGCGCTGCGCGATGTCCACGGCGGTCCAGGAGCGCAGGTCCTCGTCCAGGGCGAGGTAACCGTGGCCGTCGTAGGCGAACGGGTTACACTGCGGAGGAGGCGCCCGTGTGGCCCCGGGTGGCAGCCGCACACCCTCTGGCAGGTGTGAGACCCTGCCCCGCTCTGGTTCTGCAGCTCGCCCGCTGAGTCTGTGCGGAGGCCTTGGAGTTCCACGCGTGGCGGTCCCGGTCCTCCGGCCCCTCCTGCTCCACGCACCGCGCCCGCGGCTCCGTCCTCGCAATCCGCACGAACTGCGTGTGGTCCCCGTGGCCGACTTCGATGAAGAGGGGCTCCCCGCGGCCGGGCCGGACACACCGCTCTGGAAATACCGGGTGGGAGCCGCCCGGGTCTGGGCCAGGGCCAGGGACCCCGAGAGCAGCAGGAGGAGGGTTCGGGGCGCCATGACCCCACCCTCGGCGTCTAGTGAGAACCTCGCTGGTGTCTTTGTTTGTTTGTTTTTGTTTTTGTTTAAGACCGGGTTTCACCATATTGGTCAGTCTGGTCTTGAACTCCCGACCTCAGGTGATACGCCCGCCTTGGCCTCCGAAGTGCTTGGATTACAGCCCGCCCGGCCGTGTCTTTTTTTATATAATGATTTCCTTTCCTTTGGGTAGGTGTCCAGTGGTGGGGTTGCTGCGTTGAATGGTAGTTCTATGTTTAGTGCTTTGAGATTTCTCCATACTAAGAACTAATTTACATTCCCACCAATGGTGTCTAAGTATTCCCTGTTCTCCACATCCATGCCAACATCTGTTGTTTTTTGACTTTTTAATAATGGTCATTCTACCGGTGTTTTAATTTGCATTTCTCTGATGATTAGTGATGTTGAGCATTTTTTTCTTGTGTTTTTTGGCTGCTATTGATTCTTTTGAGGAATATTAGTTCATGTCTTTTGCCCAGTTTTTAATGGGGTGGTTTTTTTTTTACTTATTGAATTCCTTGTCGATTCTGCATATTAATCTTTTATTGGAAGAATAATTCGCAAATATTTTCTCTCATTCTGTATGTTATTTCTTTTACTATGCAGTTGTATTTGTTTTTGGAGTCTTTCTCATAAATTTCATAATTTTCATAAATTATTTACCTAGGCTGATGTCCTGAAGACGTTTTCCTAGGTTTTCTTCTAGGCTTTTTATGGTTTTAGGTCTTTGATTTATATCTTTAATCTATCTTGAGTTAATTTTTAATATGCTGAGACATAGGGGTCCAGTTTCAGTCTTCTGCATATGGCAATCCAATTTTCCCAGCACAGTTTATTAAACAGGGTGTCCTTTCCCCATTATTTATTTATTTATTTGAGACAGGGTCTTGCTCTGTCGCCCAGTCTGGAGTGCAGTGGCGCTATCTCAGCTCACTGTAACCTCCAACGACGGAGTTCAAGCGACTCTCCTGCCTCAGCCTATGGAGTAGCTGGGATTGCAGGCGCACACCACCACATTCGGCTAATTTTTGTATTTTAAGTAGAGACAGAGTTTCACCCTGTTGGTCAGACTGGTCTCCAACTCCTGATATCGTGATCTGTTCACATCAGCCTCCCAAAGTGCTGGGATTACAAGTGTGAGCCACTGCACCTGGCCCCCATTATTTATTTTTACCAACTTTGTCGAGGGTCACTTGGTTGTAGCTAGCTAGCTTTGTTTCTAGGTTCTCTTATTCTGCTTCACTGATCTAATTGTCTATTTTTTGTACCAGTACCATGCTGCTTTAGTTACTATAGACTTGTGATGTAATTTTAAGTCAGGTAATGTAATGCCTCTGAATTTGTTCTTTTTCCTTAGGACTGCTTTGGCTGTTTAGGCTTTTTTTTATTCCATAAGAACATAAGAATTGTTTTTAAACTCCTATTTCTCAGACTCTATAGATTACTTTGGGTAACATGGTCATTTTCACTATATTGATTCTTCCAATCCATGATTAGAGATTTTTTTTATTTGTTTATGTCATCTACAATTTCTTTCACGAGTGTTTTGTAGTTCTCCTTGTAGAGATGTTTCACCTCCTTGGATACATGTATTTCTAGGTATTTGATTTTTTCCTGGCTATTGTGAATGGGATTGAGTTTGATTTGGTTCTCAGATTGAACATTATTGATACATAGAAATGCTACTGATTTTAATATGCTGATTTTGTATCCTGAAGCTTTGTTGAAGTCATTTTCAGGTCTATGAGTCTTTTGGAGGAGTCTTTATGGTTTTCTGCAATCAGTGAACAGAGATAATTCGATTTTCTTTTTTCCAGTTTGGATCCCTTTTATTTTATTTTATTTTTTTTTTTTTTGAGACGGAGTTTCGCTCTTGTTACCCAGGCTGGAGTGCAATGGCGCGATCTCGGCTCACCGCAACCTCCGCCTCCTGGGTTCAGGCAATTCTCCTGCCTCAGCCTCCTGAGTAGCTGGGATTACAGGCACGTGCCACCATGCCCAGCTAATTTTTTGTATTTTTAGTAGAGACGGGGTTTCACCATGTTGACCAGGATGGTCTCGATCTCTTGACCTCGTGATCCACCCGCCTCGGCCTCCCAAAGTGCTGGGATTACAGGCGTGAGCCACCGCGCCCGGCCGGATCCCTTTTATTTATTTCTCCTGCCTCATTGCTCTGGTTGGGAGTCCAGCACTATGTTGAATAGGAGTGGTGAGAATGGACATCCTTTTCTTGTTCCAGTTCTTAGAGGAAATGTTTACAACTTTCCATCATTCAGTATGATGTTTTCTGTGTGTTTGCCATATATGGCTCCTATCATTTTGATGTATGTTCCTTTGATGCCTCATTGGTTGAGGGTGTTTGTTTGTTTGTTTGTTTGTTTGTTTTGAGACAGTCTTCCTCTGTCTCCAGGCGCCAGGCTGGAGTGCAATGGTGCAATCTTGGCTCACTGCAATCTCCACCTCCTGGATTCAAGCAATTCTCCTGCCTCAGCCTCCCAAGTAGCTGGGACTACAGGCACGCGCCACCACACCCAGCTAGTTTTTGTATTTTATAGTACAGATGGGATTTCACCATGTTGACCAGGATGGTCTCGATCTCTTGACCTCGTGATCCACCCGCCTCGGCCTCCCAAAGTGCTGGGATTACAGGCGTGAGCCACCGTGCCCGGCAGTTGAGGGGTTTTATTACAAAAAGATGTTGAATTTTATCAAATGCTTTTTCAGCATCAGTTGAAATGATTGTTTTTTTGTCCTGCACTTTGTTGATATGATGTCTCACATTAATTGACTAGCATATGTTGAACCATCTTTGCATCCCTGGAATGAAGCCCCCTTGACCTCGACGAATTATCTTTTTGATGTGTTGATAGATTCCGTTTGCTAATATTTGTTGAGGACTTTGGTATCTATGTTCATCAGGGATGTTGGCCTACAGTCTTCTTTTTTTTGTTGTACCCTCGCCTGATTTTGGTATCAGGGATTCGTGGTGGATTTGCAGCATGAGTTAGGGAAGAATGTCTCCTCCCCAGTTTTTTGTAAGAGTTTCAGTAAGATTTGTGGCCGGGCGCGGTGGCTCAAGCCTGTAATCCCAGCACTGTGGGAGGCCGAGGCGGGTGGATCACGAGGTCAAGAGATCGAGACCATCCTGGTCAACATGGTGAAACCCCGTCTCTACTAAAAATACAAAAAATCAGCTGGGCATGGTGGCGCATGCCTGTAATCCCAGCTACTCAGGAGGCTGAGGCAGGAGAATTGCCTGAACCCAGGAGGCGGAGGTTGCAGTGAGCCGAGATCGCGCCATTGCACTCCAGCCTGGGTAACAAGAGCGAAACTCCGACTCAAAAAAAAAAAAAAAAAAAAAAAAAGATTTGTACTGGCTCGTCTCTGTATGTTTGATAAAATTCAGCTGTAAATCAGTGTGATCTTGGGCTTTTTTTTTTTTTCTTTAAGATTTTTAGGTACTAATTTGATTTCATAACTCATTATTGGTATGTTCAGGATTTCTTTCTGGTTCAATCTTGGGAGGTTGCATGGCTCCAGGAATTTATTCATTCCTTCTAGTTTTCTAGTTTATGCACATAGAGCTATTCTTTTTAGTGATCTCTGCTGATCTTTTTTATTTCTGTGGTATCAGTTATAACGTCATTTTATCATGTCTAATTGTACTTATTTGAATCTTCTCCTTTTTTTGGTTAATCTAGCTAGTAGTCTTTCAATATTCTTTATTTTTTCAAATAAGCAACTTTTTATCTCATTGATCCTTCATATCATTTTTATGCTCAATCGCATTTAGTTCTGCTCTAATCTTTGTTATTTATTCTGCCAGCGTTGGGTTTGTTCTTGTTTTTCTAGCTTCTTGTGTTTATTTGGGATCTTTCTGTCTTTTTTATGTTCACTATAACCTTTCCTCTTAGCACAGCTTTTGCTATATCCCAGAGATTTTGGTTTGTTCTGTCTGCATTTTTTTTGTTTCAAATAATTTGTTAATTGTGCCATTATTTCACTGTTTACTTAGAGTTCTTCAGGAGACCGTGGTTCAGTTCCATGTACTTGTGTAGTTTCAAGAGTTCCTCTTGGTATTGTTTCTAATTTTATTCTGCTGTGGTCTGAGAAGATACTTGATATGATTTCATTTTTTAAAAATTTATTGAGACTTGCTTTATGGCCAAGTATATGGTCCATTTTAGAGACTGTTTCATGTACAGATGAGAAGAATGTATATTCTAGAGTAGTTGTATAGAATATTCTCTAAATATGTATTAGGTCCATTTTATCTATAGTCTAGTTTAAGTTCAGAGTTTCTTTGTTGATTTTCTGCCTACCGGTGTCAGTGAGGGATTGAAGTCTCCCACTGTTATTGTATTGCTGTCAGTATCTTTTCTTAGATCTTGTGGTATTTGTTTTACGAATCTGGGTGCTCCAGTGCTGGGTGCATATATATTTAGGACAGTTAAATCTTCTTGTTATATTGAACTCTTTGTCATTACATGCTCTTGTATTTTTTCTTTTTATTTTCTTTAAAAAAAAAAAAAAAAAACTATCCTTGGTTTAAAGTCTGTGTTATCTGATATGGGAATGGCTACTCCTGCTTACTTTTTTTTCTATTTTCATTATATATCTTTTTTCCTCCGTTTACCTTGAGTCTGGAGGATGTCTCTAGCCAGTAGGTAGTCTCTTGTAAGCAGCAGACGGTTAGGCCTTGCTTTTTATCCAATGTGCTACTCTGTGTGTTTTAGGTGGAGCATTTGGGCCCATTTACATTTAAGGTTAATATTGATACGTGAGGTTTTATTCCCATTATATTGTCATTAGCTAGTTGTTTCGGAGTTTCTATTGCATAGTTTCTTTATGGCAATGGGAGCTTTGTACTTAAGGGTCCTTTTATGATAACTATTGTCTTTTCTTTGCTATGTTTAGAACTCCTTTAAGCATTTTTTTTTTTTTGAGACAGAGTTTCACTCTTGTTACCCAGGCTGGAGTGCAATGGCGCGATCTCAGCTCACCGCAACCTCCGTCTCCCGGGTTCAGGCAATTCTCCTGCCTCAGCCTCCTGAGTAGCTGGGATTACAGGCACGTGCCACCATGCCCAGCTGATTTTTTGTATTTTTAGTAGAGACGGGGTTTCACCATGTTGACCAGGATGGTCTCGATCTCTTGACCTTGTGATCCACCCGCCTCGGCCTCCCAAAGTGCTGGGATTACAGGCGTGAGCCACCGCGCCCAGCCGCATTTTTTTTTAATATATAGGACTGGCCTAGAGGTGACAAATTCTCTTAGACTTGCTTGTCTGGGAAATAACTTATTTCTCCTTAATTTATGAAGCTTAGTTCAACAGGATACAAAATTTTGGGCTACATTTTTTCATTATTATTATTTAGGGAAGCTAAAAATAGCCCCCCAGTCTCTGCTGGCTTGTAGGGATTCTCCTGAGAAGCTTGTTGTTAGTCTGACGGGTTTTCCTTTATAGATGATCTGACCCCTTTTCTCTAGCTGCTTTTATGATTCTTATTTTTTTAGTGTTGACCTTGGATAGTCCGATACTTATACGCCTTGGTGACATTCATTTTGTATAGTCTTTTGCAGGTATTCTGACTTTCTTGTATCTAGAAGTTTACTTCTCTAGTAAGATTTAATAATTTTTTCTGAATTATTCCCTTAAATATGCTTTTTAGGTTGCTTACCTTTTCTTCTTCTCTCCCAAGTATGCCTATAAGTCATAAGTTTGGTTGCTTTACATAATCCCATATTTCTTGAAGGCTTTGTTCATTTTTTGAAAAGCTCCTTTCTTTATTTTTAACTGGGCTAATTTGAAAGAGCAGCCTTCAAGCTCTGAAATTCTTTCTTCCGCTTGATCTAATCTATTATTAAACCTTTCAAACCTATTTTGAAATCCTTTTTATTTTCCTTTGGAGTCTTGCTCTGTCACCTAGGCTGGAGTGCAGTGGCATGATCTTGGCTCACTGTAACCTCTGCCTCCCGGGTTCAAGTGATTCTCCTGCCTCAGCCTTCCAAGTAGCTGGGACTACAGGCGCCCACCACCACGCTCAGCTAATTTTTGTATTTTTAGTAGAGATGGGGTTTCACCATAGTGGCCAGGCTGGTCTTGAACTCCTGAACTTGTGATCCACTCATCTCAGCCTCCCAAAGTGTTGGGATTATAGGCGTGAGCCACCGCACCCTGCTCCTCTATTTTGAAGTTCTTTAAGCAAATTTTTCATTTCCAGAACTCTTTTTTTTTTTTTTTGGAGAAATCAGTCTCTTTCTTTATCTCCTGGATCACTTTCCTGGTTTCTTTGTGTTGTTTTTCAACCTCTGCTGGATCTCATTGAGCTTCCTTGCAATTTATATGTTGTACTCTTTACCTGTCATTTCTGAGTTTTCATCTTGGTTAAGGTCTATTGATCCTTAGGTGGTGTCACAACATTCAGGTTCTTTGTGGTGCCAGAATTCTTACTCTGGTTTCTTCCCATTTGGAAAAGCTGACACTCCTATATATATATATATATATATATATATATTTTTTTTTTTTTTTCCTGAGATGGAGTCTCGCACTGTCACTCAGGCTGGAGTGCAGTGGCATGATTTGGCTCACTGCAACCTCTACCTCCCGGGTTCAAGAGATTCTCCTGCCTCAGCCTCCTAAGTAGCTGGGATTACAGGCCCCCACCACCATGTCCAGTTAATTTTTTGTATTTTTAGTAGAGACAGGGTTTCACTATGTTGACCTGGCTGGTCTCAAACTCCTGATCTCATGATCTGCCCACCCGGGTCTCCCAAAGTGCTGGAATTACAGATAGGAGCCACCAGACCTGGCCAACACTCCTTATTTTTAAATTTATCTTTATTTCGATGGGAATTTTTTTAACTACTCTTCCCCTTTCCCTGGGGGTGTGACTGTGGAATACGTAGGGTAGGGTCTTTTGGCTTTGCTTCTGTGGATAGCCAGGTGCCTTTTTCTCTGCAGGTTTTATATTGGACTGTGCAGTTTCACCTGCAGGCCAGTAGATGGTGCATGTGGGTAATAGCCAGCTGGGGCACACGCAGATGGGTGTGTACTCGATACTTCTTTACTGTGAGGCGCTCTCTGTTGCCTACAGTGTTGGGCTGGAAAATGCAATGCCTGGTTCCCTGAGCTTCCTGTTTAGCAGGGATTGGGGAGACACAGCTGGACTCCCTGGCTTGCCCATGAATACCCCAGTGATGAGCAGACACCAGCCCTGATAGGAGTGGCTAAGGGAGCTCCTTGTGAAGTGCGCTGAGGTCTCTGCAGGTGTTGGGGGAGTGAGAGGCTGCACCAGCTCCACATCCTAGTTAGACAGCAGTGTGCTCTGATTCCCTATCATGGCACAGTCCCAGGGCACATGACTCACAGCTCAGATGTGCTTTGTTGTCTACCTCCAGGCCACAGTGTAGCTGACAGCCACAGATAACACCTGTCCCATGGCTCCCCACAGGAGTGGTTTCAGAACAGAACCTCTCCACTCAGCCCAGTACAGACGCTTTATGGTCCAGCTGTTCTCTGCTGTGGTAATGATATTGCTTCATGTAGAGAGGGGGAAGGGCTTTTATCTTTGGGCTCATGTAAAATAGATGTCAGTTGTGGTGGTGTTGGCTGGCTGAGTTGGCCTGAGCTCAGGTCCTGGTGGGAGTGGTCAGTGCCAAGGGTGTTGGATAATTCCCCAATCCCTACATTTTCTCACTTCATTAATTCCAAGCTAACCACATCTTTATTCCTTAAAAAATGCCAAGTGTTTGTTTTTTTGTATTTTTTTTATGAAAAAGCTTGATATGTCTGCACCTTCTGTTTCATCTGTGTGAAATAATCTTCCTCCAGATTCTCACATGGCCTTCTCCTTTATTCCATTCAGGTCTTCATTTAAAAATTACCAATATCCTTGGCAAGTCCATCTAAAATAGGATTCACTGCTTCCTACACTCTCTAGCCTTTTACTCTGATTTACTTTCTTTTACTCCACATTTACTTGGCTTTACTTTAGTTTGCTACAATGTCATGGAGGTTGATATCAAATCATAACTTCGCTGATACAATTTCTGTTGAGCCTCCAACTGTAAATAAGGAAAAAAAGCCTAAACTTCATAGTGCAGCTAGTGACCATTTGCTATTTTCTCTGTGAAAGTTTGCTAATCAGCCAAATAATTTTACTCCTATAAGAATAGCAATAATTATAGTGGCTTGTATAAAATATGCTCATGTATCAACATCCATGTCTACTGTAAATATACAATGAGCTTTGTGTTGAGTCTGCTTGCATTGCTATAAAAGAATACCTGAGGCTATGTAATTTATAAAGAAAAGGGGTGAAGAGTTGGAGTCCTACAGGCTGTGCATGAAGCATAGTGCCGGCATCTGCTTCTGATGAGGGCCTCAGGAAGCTGAGAATCACAGTGGGGAGCAAAGGGGGGACAGTGTGCCACTTGGTGAGAGGGGGAGCAGAGAGATGCCAGACTTTTTTAAACAACAAGCTCCTGTGTGAACGAACAGGGTGAGAACTCATTAATTCATGAGAGATCTACTCACATCACCCAAACACCTCCAACTAATACAGGAGTAATTAAGAACTAATTTTTAGCCAGGCACAGTGGCTCACGCCTGTAATCCCAGCACTCTGGGAGGCCGAGGCGGGCGGATCACCCAAGGTTGGGAGTTCCAGACCAGCCTGACCAATATGGAGAAACCCCGTCTCTACTACTAAAAATACACAATTAGCCAGGGGTGGTGGCACATGCCTGTAATCCCAGGTACTTGGGAGGCTGAGGCAGGAGAATCTCTTGAATCCGGGAGGCGGAGGTTGCGGTGAGCTGACATCATGCCATTGCACTCCAGCCTGGGCAACAAGAGCGAAACTCTGTCTCAAAAAAAAAAAAGAAGTAATTTTAGGCAGCTAGAAAGGGTAAAGGTTCTCAGTGGAAATTTTCCTCTAGTAAGAAGCAACCCCAAACCATTTCTTTTCTAACAGGCAGCTTGAAACACCAGGCCAGCAAGTTTGATATGCAAATGCCAGCCATTACAGCCTAGATCCAGCCAACTTGGCCAGCATGGCAAGTGCCGCCCTCGGCTTGTCACCACATGTGCCGGTGTCATGGCTGTTCCCAGATAACTCACACGTGTTCAGGATATTATGGTGGCCCACATTTGCATATTAAAGGGCTAAGGTGGGAGTGCCAGGTTTTTCACGGGCCACATGAGTGATCCATCTGGTCAAACCCTCCTGGGCCCTATGCAAATTAGACACTGCCCCCTCCAGCCTCCTGATATGACCAACTACTTCTCCGCCACACACGGGGTTTCTGTCTCGGAGCCCCCTCCCTCTGCCTACTGGGGAGGTTCTTCCTTCTTTCTTGCCTGTCAAACTCTGCACTCCTTAAAACCACTGCACATGTGTCCATGTCACTTTAAGTCAGCGCGAGACGGAGGACCCCGCTGTTCCTCCGTGTGGGGGAGCCTTATCATTTCGGTGCATTGGCCGGGAGCTCATTCATTGGAGTGGGGACTATGTGGTGAACGTCAAATCTGTCCTTTAATCTCAAGGCCCTCTTCCTACTGTCCTGTGGCAAACCTTTCCTCCTTTCTCTATCCACAGTCCCTTTCTCTCTCTCTGTGCAGGGATTTGTACAGTTCAGGGAAACGGGTCCGTTTGGCAAGATGGGCAAATAGCGGGCAGTAACGCGATGAGCGCTCCGTGTGGTTTTGCCGGTGACGCTGGTATTTCTTTTTTTTTTTTTTTTTTTTTTTTTTTTTTTTGAGACGGAGTTTCGCTCTTGTTACCCAGGCTGGAGTGCAATGGCGCGATCTCGGCTCACCGCAACCTCCGCCTCCCGGGTTCAGGCAATTCTCCTGCCCCAGCCTCCTGAGTAGCTGGGATTACAGGCACGCACCACCATGCCCAGCTAATTTTTTGTAGTTTTAGTAGAGACGGGGTTTCACCGTGTTGACCAGGATGGTCTCGATCTCTTGACCTCGTGATCCACCCGCCTCGGCCTCCCAAAGTGCTGGGATTACAGGCTTGAGCCACCGCGCCCGGCCGTGACGCTGGTATTTCTAAGCCAAGAGCGCCACCTGGTGGAAGTATAAATCCTCTTCAGGAGGCACTTTTTTTTTTTTTTTTTTTTTTTTTTTTTTTTCCGGTGGAGTCAGAATTTTGCTCTAGTTGCCTGGGATGGAGTACAAAGGCGTGATCTTGGCTCACCCCAACCTCCACCTCCAGGTTCAAGCGATTCTCCTGCCTCAGCCTCCCGAGTCGCTGGAGATTACAGGCATGCGCCACCACGCCCAGCTAACTTTGTATTTTTAGTAGAGAAGGGCTTTCTTTGTGTTGGTCAGGCTGGTCTCGAACTCCCGACCTCAGGTGATCTGCCCGCCTTGGCCTCCCAAAGTGCTGGGATTATAGGCGTGAGCTACCGCACCGGCAGAAGGCACATTTTTAAAGGTGACACTGAGCTTCCTTTTACACCGCTAGAAATCAGGCTCCAGACTACTTCTGTGAACAGGAAAGTTGTGGCTTCAGCAGTTAGAAGTAATATGTCCTCGGCCGGGCGCGGTGGCTCATGTCTGTAATCCCAGCACTTTGGGAGGCTGACGCGGGTGGATCACGAGGTCAGGAGTTCGAGATCAGCCTGGCCAATATGATGAAAGCCCGTGTCTACTAAAAATACAAAACCTAGCTAGGCATGGTGGTGCACAATTGTAGTCCCAGCTGCTTGGGAGTCTGGGGCAGGAGAATTGCTTGAATCCAGGAGACGGAGGTTGCAGTGAGCCGAGATCGCACCACTGCAGTCCAGCCTGGACAACAGAGCGAGACTTTGTCTAAAAAAAAAAAAAGGAATATGCCCTCTGCTGCCAAATTTTAGTCTTGATATTGTCCCATAAGCAGGAAAATGGCCATTCAGTTCCTACCTTCTTTTAAGACACCTAGTCTGTTTCCTGTTAAAATGGTACTTAAATAGTAAAGAGATTTTAGCTTTGGAAGTTAACCAGAACCATTTTTTTGAGGGTAAATGCTTTCGCACGGGCCATAATAGCAAGCAGTCTAGCACTCGGCCTCCATTGAAGGAGCTTTGCCCAAAGACAACAGGGTCCCTCCGAAGACCCATTTTTCAGGGAGCCAGGCAGATCTCATAGGTCTAGGGTGTCAGAGGGAATCACACCAGGCAGATAAGCTAAGGTTGCGTGGGAAAAGCGTGGTTAGTCCCATCGCTTAGTTCATCCGGTCGGTCCCATGGCTTGGAGGATCATGCTTACAACTGTGGGTGGTACATTTAACAGGGTGCCAGGTCCCAGGAACCAGGGAGGTAAAACAGGAGGGTGCTCCACTGTCTTACTTTCTGTCCTGGGTCATACAGAAAGGAAGGAGACTGGAAGAACACTTATTCTCGCCTCTCTTTCTAGATGGGTCACAGGTTAACTTCTGCTGTCACCCCTCTGGAGTGCACTCTGAAACACTGAAACTTTTTTAACCTCAGGATATAGAAGAGCAACTCATTTTCTTTTGTACAGGGGCATGGCCTTTTTACTAACACTTTGCAAGCATTGTAAGATCAACCCAGCTCTTTAAGCAATCATATCGAGCAGGCCAACAGAGAATAGTTCCCCAAAATTAGAAAAGCAACTTACAGCCAAGCGTGGTGGCTCACAACTATAATCCCAGCACTTTGGGAGACCGAGGCGGGTAGATCACCTGAGGTTGGGAGTTCAAGACCAGCCTGACCAACATGGAGAAACCCCGTCTCTACTAAAAGTAAAAAAAAAAAAGTCAGCCCGGCATCGTGGCACGTGCTTATAATCCCAGCTACTTGGGAGGCAGAGGCAGGAGAATCGCTTGAACCTGGGAGGCAAAGGTTGCAGTGACCTGAGATCGTGCTATTTCACTCCAGCTTGGGCAACAAGAGCAAAACTCCATCAAAAAAAAAAAAAAGAAAAGAAAGAAAAAGAAGCAACTTCCAAAAGAACCATCTGAAGATGCCCCTTATTTGTGGCCCCTTCAAGTTCCTTTCTCATTGCAGGATCTTAGGCAAATAAAGGGAGACAGGCCAATTTTCTGACAGCCCTGATAGATGTATAAAGGCTTTCCAAAAGTTAACTCACTGCAGCTGAAACAAGACCCTCACTGCAGCTGAAAAGCAGGCAGCTCTGATTTTGGAGATGAGCTGTGTATCTCCTATAACACACCAAAAGGGAAGAAAGCAGATAAGGAAAGAGAAGAAATGCCATTCCCAATTGGGAGGAAACGCAGTTCCCCTTGACAACCCTAATTGGGACCCCAATAACTCAGGAGATGAATGGAAAAGGAAGTACTTTTTCAAGTGTACATTAGAGGGCCTAAGGAAAACCGCAGCCAAACCTCTCAGTTACTCTAAACTGTCCAGGATAAACAAAAACCCAAATGAGAATCCTGTAGCCTTTATGGAAGGACTGAGAGAGGCACTCAGAGAACACCCCTCCTTATCCCGATTCAGTCAAGGGACAGCTCATCCTAAAGGACAAGCTTATTACACAGGCAGCTTCTGATATTAAAAGGAAGCTATAAAAGTAAGCTATAGGGCCGGGCGCGGTGGCTCAAGCCTGTAATCCTAGCACTTTGGGAGGCCGAGGCGGGTGGATCACGAGGTCAAGAGATCGAGACCATCCTGGTCAACATGGTGAAACCCCGTCTCTACTAAAAATACAAAAAATTAGCTGGGCATGGTGGCGCGTGCCTGTAATCCCAGCTACTCAGGAGGCTGAGGCAGGAGAATTGCCTGAACCCAGGAGGCGGAGGTTGCAGTGAGCCGAGATCGCGCCATTGCACTCCAGCCTGGGTAACATGAGTGAATCTCCGTCTCAAAAAAAAAAAAAGTAAGCTATAGGACCAGATAGCACCTTAGAGAACCTGCTGAACGTGGCCACTTTGGTCTTTTATAATAGCGACCAGGACAAGGCCCAAAAGAAAGAGAGAATGGTCAGAAGAAGAAGCTTCTAGCAGCAGTTTGGCAAGTTTGCAAAGTCCAGCTCCCTGAGGTGCATCTGCTAGTTGCTATTGGGGGGCAAGCCAGGGCATTTAAAGAAAGAATGCCCACGGTGGTCGTCGTGGCTCACGCCTGTAATCCCAGCCCTTTGGGAGGCCGAGGCGGGTGGATCATGAGGTCAACGGATCGAGACCATCCTGGTCAACATGGTGAAACCCCGTCTCTACTAAAAATACAAAAAAATTAGCTGGGCATGGTGGTGCATGCCTGTGGTCCCAGCTACTCGGGAGGCTGAGGCAGGAGAATTGCTTGAACCCAGGAGGCGGAGGTTGCAGTGAGCCGAGATCGCGCCATTGCACTCCAGCCTGGGTAACAAGCGCGAAACTCTGTCTGAAAACAAAAAAGAAAGAAAGAATGCCCATACAGCAAGACGAAGCCACTCAACCCATCCAGCCTGTGGCGGAGACCACAAAGGTGGAGGTCACTGGGCTCAGAAGCAGCCTCACAGACGATCCAGCAGGACTGATGGGTCCCGGGGCTCAGACTGCCATTACAGCGCAGGAGCCCCGGGTGATTCTGGAAATTAAAGGAAGGAGAGTAGACCTCCTTCTAAACACCAGAGCCAGTCTCTCTTTTTTTCTCCTTTCTAATCCAGGCCTACGCTCTTCCCGTGGCACGACCAGAAGAGGCATCTCAGGAAAAGCCCTAATCGAATCCAGTATTTTTCTCAACCTTAGTTGACACGTGCTTCCAAGCCATTGTCATGCCAGCTCTGCTAGTCAGAAAAGCCTCCAAGTGAACCCTAGTTCACACGCCGCGTAATGTGGCTGGATTACTGTCCTCTAGGGGGAGCCCTGAGCCAACAAACAGCCAGTAAAGCAAGAAGGACATAAGGCAGGACAAGCAGCAGCCACTCTAAAGAATGTCTCTCTCAGGCACAAGCGCTCAATCAGCTGAGCCAATAGCGCTTAAAAGAATAGTTGGGGCCGGGTGCAGTGGCTCACGCCTGTAATCCCAGCACTTTGGGAGGCCGAGGCAGGTGGATCACGAGGTCAAGAGATCGAGACCATCCTGGTCAACATGGTGAAACCCCGTCTCTACTAAAAATACAAAAAATCAGCTGGGCATGGTGGCACGTGCCTGTAATCCCAGCTACTCAGGAGGCTGAGGCAGGAGAATTGCTTGAACCCAGGAGGCGGAGGTTGCGGTGAGCCGAGATGGCGCCATTGCACTCCAGCCTGGGCAACAAGAGCGAAACTCCATCTCAAAAAAAAAAAAAAAAAAAAAAAAAAATTTTACTATCATTAAGTTTGATAGGACTTTTTACTAAGATTGGTTATAGGATGCTCTCTAAACTATTAAAAGAAGGTTATAAAGAAAAAGATTTTATATAAGGAAAAATTTTGTATGGTAAATTCTTGTCCTAAAATAAAATTATTGGTTGTTTGGTGGCTCAGGCCTGTAATCCCAACATTTTGGGAGGCCAAGACAGGCGGATCACAAGGTCAGGAATTTGAGAACAATCTGGCCAATATGGTGAAACCCTGTCTCTAATAAAAAAAAATAAAATAAAAAGAAATTATTGGTTGTTTAAAGGAAGGATATTTAGGAGAAGCCAGAAAGTTTAAGTAGGATGTAAGAGGGTCTGTGAAAGTCACGGAAGAATTTATTAAATGAAAGAAATTGTCAAGATTAACGCTAAAGTTATTTTAGCCACCCAGTATTATATTTCTCCCAATCAGATTGCAACTCACAAAAATGACCCATGCTTAAAATTATTCTCTAGGGCCGGGCGCGGTGGCTCACGCCTGTAATCCCAGCACTTTGGGAGGCCGAGGCGGGTGGATCACGAGGTCAAGAGATCGAGACCATCCTGGTCAACATGGTGAAACCCCGTCTCTACTAAAACTACAAAAAATCAGCTGGGCATGGTGGCACATGCCTGTAATCCCAGCTACTCAGGAGGCTGAGGCAGGAGAATTGCCTGAACCCAGGAGGCGGAGGTTGCGGTGAGCCGAGATCGCGCCATTGCACTCCAGCCTGGGCAACAAGAGCGAAACTCCTTATTCTCTAATGGCAAGCAAAGGGGAAAAGGTATGCTTCTCTCGAGGAAAATGTTATTTTAATTTAACGTCTCTGGCGGTATACAGCGACATCTAGTGGAAGAAAACTGGTATTGCAATCCATTGGTGTAACTAACCCGTATCGAACTCAGTTTGGTCTATAGGACCCCCACTAACGGTGGTCATCTTAATACTCATACTCTAGCTCTGTATTTTAAATCTTCCTGTAAAAATTCTCTCTCTTCACCTAGAAGCAACGAAACTCCAAACGGTGCTGTGAGCAGAGCGACACACGGACACACCATTCTTCACAGAACCCTTAGATCAACCTCAGGAAGAGGACCGACCGATCAAGTAAGTGATGATTTTTTATATTGAGATATAGTTTGTGGTGGTATATTAATAATTGTTGTGATAAAATTAGTAGCACCTAACATTGATGAAATACCTGCTAAGTGTAATTAGAAAATGGTTTATTGGCTGCGAGTGGTGGCTCACACCTGTGATCCCAGCACTTTGGGAGGCTGAGGTGGGTGGATCACCTGAGGTCAGGAGTTCAAGACCAGCCTGGCCATCATGGTGAAACTCCGTCTTTAAAAAAAAAAAAGAAAATGGTCTGATTTACAAAGGCTCCAGCCTGGACTGAATTTCCAGCTAAAAGCGCTGTTTTAAAGCTTTAAAATAATTCTACTTCCATAGTTTGCAACATGAGTGATGTATGTTTTGCTGTGATAAGAACGTGGATTGTAATTACCCCCTCCCTGCCAGAGTGTTATGTCACACCTCATTAGACCACATATGTGAGTCAAGATTTTGGCGGACACTGAGAGCTCAGACTGTGGCAAACCCCTACTGTGTTAGCTTTTGGGCTCATCTCTGAAACCTCATTCTGCCAACACACAGCCCACGGGTGCTGAGGGACCTAAGGCATCATTTGGCTCTCTGAGAAAATTCCACGTAAAGGGACATCTTAAACTTCGGTTAGATTTTACTTTCCACAGAGGCCTGCTTCCACCCTAATGGAGCAACTAGACTTTAATAATTGGATTCTATCAAAATTGGAACTCACTATGTGGCTAACGTACCTTGCCTATGGGGTGTATTTCCTGTGAGATTTGTTCTCATTATTCTCCCCCTCTTTAGGTGTTGTAAAATGAAAACATATATAAAAAATAAAAAATCTTTTTGAATGGCAATAAGCCCTATGATTCATGAAATCATACCGTTTTTTATTGTTCGTTTGTTTGTTTGAGTGGAGTATCGCTCTGTAGCCCAGGCTGGAATGCAGTGGCGCAATCCTGGCTCACTGCAACCTCTGCCTCCCCAGTCCCAGTTCAATTTTCCTGCCTCAGCCTCCTGAGTAGCTGGGATTACAGGAATGCACCACCATGCCCAACTAATTTTTGTATTTTTAGTAGAGACAGAGTTTCACCATGTTGGCCAGGCTGGTCTCAAACTCCTGACTTCAAGTGATCTACCCGCCTCGGCCTCCCAAAGTGCTGGGATTCCAGGTGTGAGCCACTGCGACTGGCCTCATTAGTGGATTTAATATTATTGTAAAGGAGTTATAAATTAAAATGGCTGTTATTCAGCTTATATGAGTAATTGATTAGTAGGCTGAGTTTTTTGTAATTGTGTCTGGTTTAGCCCTCCTCATCCTCCTACTAAAAAATGATAATATAGTGGTGGTTAATATTACGTTTAGGTCTCAGAAAGAAAATGAATGTTTTATCTGAGGAATGTGAGCGCCTTTAAATTATCAAGCCCAGAGGAACATTTAAAATGTGACAGCCATCACGTCTCACTCTCTACTTGTGCTAATTACCTCTTAACACCCCTTGCTACCATGGGCTGTAGACTGATGTGAAGCAGCCACAAGATGCTCTGTGCTGGACAGCATGTACAGCCACTCAGTAACCAATATTATTTCTGTAAACCAGTGAGAATTCCTACCGAAAAACTTCTGCAGGCATGTCATTCAATGTCTCTGCAGGTCTCTGAAGCTCTCGAAAAGAGAGTAGCTCCTCTCTGTACCTGGTCATCCAATCCTCCATAAATTATCTGTAAATCTTACAATATTCTAATTAAGAAACAAATAAAAGTAAATGCCACTACTTTGTCTTTCGTTTTCCTGTAGCTGTGTCTTCAGAAGTTGGTTCCATGTAATTATTTGTCCTGAAAACAGAGAAAGCCCCTACAGGGAAAATCTGTCTTGGATTTTCATGTCCTGAGTTTCAAATTCTTGTGTATAAGTCCCCTTACTCTGAATCATGGCTGGCCTGTGTGACGAATAGAATATTGCAAAAGAAATAAGGTGTGATTAGGCCGGGCATGGTGGCTCACGCCTGTAATCCAAGCACTTTGGAAGCCAAGGCGGGCGGATCACCTGAGGTCAGGAGCTCACGACCAGCCTGACCAACATGGTGAAACCCCGTCTTAAAAAAAAAAAAAAAAAAAAAAAGAGTTAAAAAAAAAAAAGAAAGAAAGAAGGTGTGATTCCAAGATGAAGTCATTAAAGTCATGGAAATTTCCACCTTGATCTCTCTTAGATGACCTGCCCTGGGCGAGGTACGGTGGTGGCTCACACCAGTAATCCCAGCACTTTGGGAGGTCGAGGCTGGTGGATTACTTGAGTCCAGGACTTTGAGACCAGCCTGGGCAACATGGCAAAGCTCCATCTCTACAAGAAATTCTTCAAAAGATAACTTAATCTGTAGGAAGTCAATTCCCATGTCCCGAGTTTATTTAAGCAACCCTGTTGAGAGGCCTACGTGGCAAGAGATTGAAACCTTCTACCAGCCGCTAGCACGAACTTGCCGGCCACCTGAGCCTGGCGCCTGGGAATCATTCTCCAGCCTCAGTCAAGCCTTCAAATGACTGCAGCCGTGCCTGCCATCTTGACTGCAACCTCCTAGGGGACCGGAGACAGGAACACACACATAAGCTGCTTCTAAATTCCTTCCCCACAGAAACTGTGAGCGATAATACGTATTTATTGTTGGTTTAAGCTACGGAGTTTTGGGGTACCTTGTGAGCATTTCTAGATTCTAAATGGCATTCACCCTTTAGTGGGGGGTCATTGCTTGTTCTTGAGTCAGGACACACGTGGAATCACTCTGTTCATCTCCAAGTCACGGAAGGCTGGATCAGCCCTGCAGCTAAAAGGATGTGTGGTGGAATCATTTGGTAATGGCAGTTTTGAAGATGAAGTCTGA
The DNA here is from genome assembly GCF_009761245.1 of Sapajus apella. Taxonomy (NCBI): domain Eukaryota; kingdom Metazoa; phylum Chordata; class Mammalia; order Primates; family Cebidae; genus Sapajus; species Sapajus apella. Next base: position 306,579 of record NW_022437190.1, read on the forward strand.
AAAATGTAAGTCGATTTTGCCGTCTTCTTGAAATCTTTAAACAAGGTGGAAGACCCTGGAATAAAAAAGGATTATATTTCATCCTTAAGATAAATATTTTAATTATTACTATTATCATCACAAACATTTGTAAATGTCAATCGGAAGACAATTTAACTACTTCTCTTTTTTTTGAGACGGTATCTTGCTGTGGACTCAGTGCATTCACCCAGGCCGGAGTGCAGTGGCGCGGCCATAGCTCACCGCAGCCTCAACCTCCTGGGCTCAAACATTTCTCCCACCTCAGCCACCCAAGTAGCCGGGACTGCAGGCGTGCATCACGACACCCAGCTAATTTTTTTGTGGTTTTGTTGACACATGGTTTCATCATGTTGCCCAGGCTGGTGTCCAACTCCTGGGCTCTAATCATCCACCCCCCTCTGCCTCCCAAAGTGCTGGGATCGCAGACATGAGCCATCGCACCCGGCCTGAACTACTGCCTTCAAGAGAATCCAAGCCAGGCATGGTGGCTCACGCCTGTAATCCCAGCACTTTGGGAGGTCAAGGCAGGTGGATCACGAGGTCAAGAGATCGAGACCATCCTGGCCAACATGGTGAAACCCCATCTCTACTAAAAATACAAAAATTAGCTGGACATGGTGGCGTGCACCTGTAGTCCAGCTACTCGGGAGGCTGAGGCAGGAGAATTGCTTGAACCTGGGAGGCAGAGGTTGCAGTGAGCCAAGATTGCGCCATTGCACTCCAGCCTGGCGCCTGGCGACAGAGCGAGACTTTGTCTCAAAAAAAAAAAGAGAATCCAGTGGAACACATACATTTTCTTCAATAAGATTACACATGCTAATAAGGGAAAAGGGAATATCTGAAATACAGTAGAGCCAATATGTGTTGTGGTAACAAGAACAATAATGAGGATAAAGGCAGACGCGATGACACATGCGTGTGGTTCTAGCCACACAGGAGGCTGAGGTCAGGGGATTGCTTGAGGCCAGGAATTCAGAGTTTGAGGCTGTGTTATGCGTGAGGGTGCCTGTGAATAGCCACTACACCCCAGCCCAGGCCATGTAGCGAGACCCTGTGGGTTAAAACATAATAGTAATGGTCGAGCGCAGTGCCTCACGCCTGTAATCCCAGCACTTTGGGAGGCAGAGGCGGGTGGATCACCTGAGGTCAGGAGTTCAAGACCAGCCTGGCCAACATGGTGAAACCCCATCTCTACTAAAACTACAAAAAATTAGCTGGGCGTGGTGGTGGACGCCTATAACCCCAACTACTTGAGAGGCTGAGACAGGAGAATCGCTTGAACCCAAGAGGTGGAGGTTGCAGTGAGCCAAGATCACGCCGTTGCACTCAGCCAAGATCACGCCGTTGCACTCCAGCCTGGGCAACAGAGCGAAACTCCGTCTCCAAATGATAAGAATAATAAAATAAGAATAAAAAAATAAAATGTAATTAATATGGGGACCACATATATCTCAGATCAGTTCATCCAAATTCCCTTCTCCCACTTACGTCCCACAAACAGGTTATGTTGTTCTTAGGTTTAGGTGCTGTTTGTTTGTTTGATGCATCATTTTCTTTCTTTCTTTTTTTTTTTTTTTTTTTTTTTTTTT
>NW_022437190.1:308288-326048 GCF_009761245.1 Sapajus apella
CAGTGGTGCAATCTCGGCTCACTGCAACCTCTGCCTCCTGGGTTCAAGCAATTCTCCTGCCTCAGCCTCCTGAGTAGCTGGGACTAATTTTTGTATTTTTAGTAGAGACGGGGTTTCACCACGTTGGCCAGGATGGTCTCGATCTATTGACCTCATGATCCGCCTGCCTCGGCCTCCCAAAGTGCTGGGATTACAGGCGTGAGCCACCACGCCCGACAACATAATTTTCTTTTTTTTAGAGCTAGGATCTCTCTTTGTTGGCCAGGCTGGTCTCAGGCTCCTGGCCACAAGCAATCCTCCCATCTCAGTCTCCCAAAATGCTTGAATTACAGGCACGAGCCACTGCACCCAGCTGTTTTTTGAAACAGGGTCTTGCTATAGCACGCAGGCTGGAGCATATTGGGATGAACATAGCTCACTGCCGCTTGCAAGTGATGGACTCAAGCTTCCTGAGTAGCTGGGACTACAGGTGTGCACCACCACACCTGGCTCTGAGATTTTTCTTCAGAGGAGCTAGCTGGTTAAATAACTAAATCTCAATATAAATGTCAAAAAGAAAGTAAGAATCAAAATTCTCGGGAAAGAACTTTAAAGGCGGATATTTCTTTTTGCATCAGGATTCGTGTCCCTGAAGTAACTCACTAGAATTATGCAGTGCAGCTCCAGTGCATACAGCATCATCCACAGAGGTGGATGTCGTGGCCAGTGAGCTTCTTCCCCAGGTGGGTAGTTGACAAAATTCCTCCAGCAGTGATAATACTCTAAGGAAACACAAATCTTGGCTCATTCAACAAGCAGAATGGTCAATTACTTAAAAAGGGCCCCAGCCTAGTTTACCATATAGAAAGCCTCTAGTCTCTGGTCTAGTTGCTGCGGGACATTAGGCTCCCTAAAAAGAATAAAGTAGTTCATTTAAAGATGGCTGAGAGGCAAGGCCAGAGAAAAGAGTTGTTGTTGGTCCTGGTGGTGGGGGGGGGTGGTTGTTTTTTGAAACAGAGTCTCGCTCTGTCACCTAGGCCAGCGTGCAGCAAGTCCAAACATAGCTCACTGCAGCCTTGAACGTCTGAGCTCAGGAGATCTTCCCACCTCAGCCTCCCAAGCAGGTTGGACTACAAGTCCATGCCACCATGCCTTCTGATTTTTTAATTTTTGTGTAGAGATGGGGCTGATCTTGAACCCCTGGCTTCAAGTGATCCTCCCGCCCTGGCCTCCCAGAGTGCTGGGATTACAGGCACGAGCCACCAGGCATAGCCAGGAGTTGTATTTTTGTTATTTTCCTTGTTCTGAATTTCAGATCTAATCCATTCACACATTATTTTGGACTTTTGGACTTTTACTTCTGAGATTTCCACCCTGGGATAACCAGTCTTCTGGCCTGAAAAACAGCTACTTTCTTTTTCTTTTTTTTTTTTTTTTTTTGAGATGGAGTTTCGCTCTTGTTACCCAGGCTGGAGTGCAATGGCGCGATCTCGGCTCACCGCAACCTCCGCCTCCCGGGTTCAGGCAATTCTCCTGCCTCAGCCTCCCGAGTAGCTGGGATTACAGGCACGCGCCACCATGCCCAGCTAATTTTTGTATTTTTAGTAGAGACGGGGTTTCACCATGTTGACCAGGATGGTCTCGATCTGTTGACCTCGTGATCCACCCGCCTCGGCCTCCCAAAGTGCTGGGATTACAGGCATGAGCCACCACGCCCAGCGAAAAACAGCTACTGTCACTACCGTCTCTTATAAACAATGAAGTTTCTCTGTTTACTGTTTTTACCTGATGCTCTCATAATCTGAATAGTGACTCCACTGTTAACGAGGTCCCTGAGTCCTTGCCGGTTTTGTTGATCCATGTGCTGAAAAAGCCTCGCTACATAAATCACCAAAGTCACACCAGGGTGCTGACTCAGAAACTCTTTTATAGCCTGGGAGCATTCCCAGCAGGGACTCCAGGACAGGAACCAGGTGATGGAGCAGCTGATGGACGAGTGAAAACATCTTTCTGACGTAAATTTTTCTATAAAATTAACTTCCACATGATTGGTGGTGTTTTTGCCTGAACTTCTCCAGATCTTCCAGCTCATGCCCCACTTGATTTCGTAGAGCAGACAGGTCTCTTTACAAAGTTCTTTGGGGTCATAGGAGATGTAAAATTCCCATGGTTCAATTCTTCTCCTGAAATATGAAAAGTAGCCCACACTGTTATGTCATATTTAGAGAGATCTTAGAAATCTTTTTCTGTTCCTTCTTCTTTTTTTTTTTTTTCAGATGGAGTCTCACACTGTTGCCCAGGCTGGAGTGCAGTGGCATGACCTTGGCTTCCTACAACCTCCACCTCCAGGGTTCAAGCAGTTCTCTGCTTCAGCCTCCGGAGTAGCTGGGATTACAGGCACCTGCCACCACCACGCGTGACTAATTCTTTGTGTTTTTAGTAGAGACAGGCTTCCACCACGTTGGCCAGGCGGGTCTCAAACTCCTGACCTCGTGACTTGCCCACCTCAGCCTCCCAAAGTGCTGAGATGACAGGCGTGAGCCACCGCGCCTGGCCCCTGCTCCCCTCTTCTATCAGGCTAATCTGAGATGTAGCATCTCGGGAAACTTCCTTTTCTAGTCTGTCTCAGTGTTATCTGAAGAGGTCTGTTTGAATTATATATATATTTTTTTTGTCACAAACATAGTGCACAGGTTTCTTCCCCAGTCACGTGATTTGGTGACCACTCTCTACTACCATTATGTTTTAGTCTTGAATTCAGGTGTAAGTGTGTCTTTGTTTCTCGTTTAACATTTCCTTCATTATATTCTAATCTTACGTATTTATTTATGTTTATGTTTATTTATTTATTTTGAGACAGGGTCTCCCTAAGCTGGCCAGGCTGGTCTCACCTCCTGGGCTCCTGAGTAGCCGAGACTGCAGGTGTGCCCCACCACGCCTAGATATATTCTAATTTTTCAATTTCACACCTAGAGGTGCCATGTTCCAGTACTTATCTTTCCTAGCCCTCAGCGGACTGGAACCAGATTTTCTCAGGTGTTGAAGCCTCAAATTGCCAACAAGATTCTATTGTCAAGAACAGACAAAAAAATAAATAAATAAAAATAAAAATAAAAAAAGAACAGACAAAAGACTAATTTAGCCTCGAGATTCTTCCACATTAAGATCTATAAGAAAGAAAGTCTAAGCCGGGCGTGGTGGCTCACGCCTGAAATCCCAGCGCTTTGGGAGGCCGAGGCAGGCGGATCACAAGGTCAAGAGATTGAGACCATCCTGGTTAACATGGTGAAACCCCGTCTCTACTAAAAATGCAAAAATTAGCTGGGCGCGGTGGTGCGCGCCTGTAGTCCCAGCTACTCAGCAGGCTGAGGCAGGGGAATTGCCTGAACCCGGGAGGTGGAGGTTGCAGGGAGCCAAGATTGCACCACTGCACTCCAGCCTGGCGCCTGGGAACACAGTGAAACTCTGTCTCAAAAAAAAAAAAAAAAAAAAAAAAAAAAGAAGAAGAAATTCTAATTGCTCTCAGTGATATCTTTAGATTTAACACTCTATATCTGAAAGCCGTGACTCAAGGGAAACTCAGAATTGAGCTGCAGACTTTTCTTTGCAGTATGGTTAAGTCACGAGCCTATTACATCCTACTAGTTCCCACTCATCCCTAAAGTGTCACATTCGTTTATTACATAGACCCATCCTTCCACCTATCATGAGATAGTATTCCTTGGCATGACCTTCCTGTTATATGTCTGAAAAATGGGCAGGCAGTATAAAGTGAAGATGAAGTTAAAGTGACAAATGAGTTTCCCAGGTATTTCACTAATGGCTATAAAAGCACACGATTGAAAAAGAGAAGAGAGGCCGGGCGCGGTGGCTCACGCCTGTAATCCCAGCACTTTGGGAGGCCGAGGCGGGTAGATCACGAGGTCAAGAGATCGAGACCATCCTGGTCAACACGGTGAAACCCCGTCTCTACTAAAAATACAAAAAATCAGCTGGGCATGGTGGCGCACGCCTGTAATCCCAGCTACTCAGGAGAATTGCCTGAACCCAGGAGGCGGAGGTTGCAGTGAGCCGAGATCGCGCCATTGCACTCCAGCCTGGGTAACAAGAGCGAAACTCCGCCTCAAAAAATGAAAAAAAAAAAAAAAAAGAGAAGAGAAATTGCAAGACAATAACAGACAAGCAAGCTAGAGTCATTTATTTAAAGAGATCAAAAGACATAAGAGCAAAGATATTTAAAAAATCATAGAAAATGGCATTGGAAAAGGCAAAAATGCAAGAATGGGGAAATGACAAAACAGAAAAGGAATAATAAAGGAAGCTATACCCATAGTTCCTTTTTTTTTTTTTTTTTTCCCCGAGACAGGGTCTTAGTCTGTCAGCCCGGCTGGAGTGCAGTGGTGCAATCACAGTTCACTGCAGGCTTGACCTCCTGAGCTCAAGAGAGTCTCCCACTCCTGCCTCAGCCTCCTGAGTGGCTGGGACTAGAGGCACATGTACCACCATGCACAGCTCTTAAATACCCATTTATCCTTGATTGAATTAAATGAGTACTGTGATAGTATTATTCTTACCTCAGAGTGGGATCACCACTGGAAGGACCTGTTGACCAAAACATGATTATGTCAAATAACACTCAAACACCAAATGAGCTGCTCAGAAAAAGTGCTCTGTCATTCCAAACCTGCAAATCATCTCAGAAAATGGAACTTGACGATTCTCTCATAGATTAAGTGTATTGGACCAATTCATTGTAACCAAGAAAAGCAAGATTTTTAAGGGCTCTGTCAAAATCGATTTTCCCAGATGCCCAATCTTAAACAAGGTAATCCTCCCTCAGGCGTCAACAAAAATGATTAAGTGCAATGGGAAAGTCACTTCGTAAAGGCTCTTAGAAGCCGGACATGATGGCTCAGGCCTGTAATCCTAGCACTTTTAGAGGCTGAGGCAGGTGGATTACCTGAGGTCAGAAGTTTGAGACCAGCCTGGCCAACCTGTTAAAACTCATCTCTACTAAAAATACAAAAATTAGCCAGGTGTGGTCACAGTCACCTATAATCCCAGCTACTTGGGAGACTGAAGCAGGAGAATTGCTTGAACCCAGGGGGCAGATGTTGAGTGAGCCAAGATCTTGCCATTGCACTCCAGCCTGGGCAAAAGAGCGAAACCCTATCTCAAAAAAGTAAATAAATAAAAATAAAGGTTCCTAGGTGTAACCTCTATGTGACCTCGTAGTACCCTGCACTGCACCGTGGTCATTATCATGCTCTACCATGATTGCCTATTTACATGCCTTAATAACACTGAATTGTAAATTACGTGAGATACGGATTTTGTGCATTTTGTTCCAAACCCTGTCACACTGCCTGAAACATGTTATTAGCAATAGATTTGAATACATTACTGAATAAATGATTAAATGAACTTCACTACTACTCACTATGAACATATTTTCCCCTTCTTCTTTTCTTCCTTCCTTCCTTCTTTTTTCTTCTTTCCTTCCTTTCTTTCATACTTCCTTTACTCCTTCCTTCCTTCTTTCCTTCCTTCCTTAATCCTTTTCTTTCTTTCTTTTTTTTTTTTTTTTTTTGAGATGAAGTCTTGCCCTCTTGCCAGGCTGGAGTGCAGTGGTGCAATCTCGGCTCACTGCAACCTCCGCTACCTGGGTTCAAGCGATTTCCCTGCCTCAGCCTCCCTAGTAGCTGGAACTACAGGTGCCCACCACCATGCCCAGCTAATTTTTTTTTTTTTTTTTTTTTTTGTATTTTAGTAGAGACGGGGTTTCACCACATTGGTCAGGGTAGTCTTGATCTCCTGATCCGCCTCATGATCCACCAACCTCAGCCTCCCAAAGTGCTGGGATTAGAGGTGTGAGCCACCACACCCAGCCCTTTCTTTTTTTAAATAGAGAAAAGGTCCCACTCTGTTGCCCAGGCTGGAGTGTAGTGGTGCAGTCATGGCTGTCTGCAGCCTTGAACTCCTGGGCTCTGGTGATCCTCCCACTCAGCCTCCAGAGTAGCTAGGACTGTAGGCACAACACCTCACCTGGCTATTCTTATTTTTACTTTTAGTTTTATTTTTGTAGAGACAAGGGTCTCACTACGTTGCTCAGGCTAGTTTCAAGCTCCTGACCTCAAGAGATTCTCCCACCTTGGCTTCCCAGAGTGCTGGGATTACAGGTGTGAGTCACCAGGACTAGCCCCCTTCTTTGTTTTTCTGCCTTACTTAACCTCTCTTTTTTGCTTATGCCTTAGACCTTATGATGGAATCCAATAGCAATAGCATCTTTATACACTTCACAACACATTTAACCATTAAAATATTTTGTCAGCCAGGCATGGTGGTTCACGCTGGTAGTCCTAGCACTTTGGGAGGCCAAGGCAGATAGATCACCTGAGGTCAGATGTTCAAGACCAGCCTGATCAACATGGTGAAATCCTGTGTCTACTAAAAATACAAAAATTAGCTGTGCATGGTGGCAGGTGCCTGTAATCCCAGGTACTCGGGAGGCTGAGGCAGGAGAATCACTTGAACCCAGGAGGCAGAGGTTGCAGTGAGCCAAGATCACACCATTGCACTCCAGCCTGGGCAACAGAGCAAGATTCCATCTCAAAATAAAATGTATATACATAGTCGACTAACTCAAATATAATAAAACTCTAGTGGAACAAGCCCAGAACCTATAGTCTTAAGAAATGGTAATTCTATCAACATATCTGATGCCAAAGTTCTTTTTTTTTTTTTGGAGACAATGATTCCCTCTCATCACCCAGGCTGGAGTGCAATGGCATGACCTTGGCTTACTGCAACCTCTGCTTCCCAGTCTCAAGCCTCCCAATTAGCCAGGACTACAGGCGCATGCCACTGCGCCCAGATAATTTTTGTATTTTGGTCTTGAACTCCTGGGCTCAAGTGGACCCCATGCCTCGGGCTCCCGAAATGCTGGCACGGCAGGCATGAGCCACCACACCACACCCGGCCTGATGCCAAAGTTCTTTTCACTATGCCAGATGGTCTCCTAGTAAAAGAGTAAACCTTAGAGGCTTAATTTTTACCAAATCAACAATTTGAGAAGTTAAATTATGAAGAACAAAGCTGACAGTAAACTATTAGGTTTTGTTTTGGTTTTTTTTGAGATGGAATCTCGCTCTGTAACCCAGGCTGGAGTGCAGTGGCACGATCTCGGCTCACTGCAACCTCCGGCCCCTGGGTCCCAGTTCAAGCAATTCTCCTACCTCAGCCTCCCAAGTAGCTGGAATTACAGGCACGAGCCACCATGCCCAGCTAATTTTTGTATTTTTTAGTAGAGACGGGGTTTCACCATGTTGCCCAGTCTGGTCTTAAACTCCTGACCTTGTGATCCACCTGCCTCAGCCTCCCAAAGTGCTGGGATTACAGGCGTGAGCCACCACACCCGGCCCTAATATATTATATTTGACTTCAAATATTTATTTAGAAATAAGGAGAAAAATAATTTGAAGAAAAATTGGCTAGCACTAAAAAACAACTGAAGAAAAAAGACAATGAAAAAAGGATGTCAGTTGAATACCACTTGTCTATACACTAAATCAGACAGCTAAGGTGGAGTACCTCACGTAATTTGGATCCCCCAGGCATGAAACATTTTGCATCCATGTGGAAGAACTAACTTTAGCATTGGGTTTTTCACTAGGAAAACACTGTGAGGTGCAAGAGTAGCTCAGATGACCAGTCAGTTTCTGTGGAATGAAATGGAAATACAACAAACAGTATGACGTTATGATGTGGTGGGTACAGAAGCCTAATGCAGACATAGGAATGGACAGCTTTGAGGGGCCTCACAGGGAGCGGTGCAGACAGCGGGGGGGTGGAGTAGTTTGGAAGATAGAAAAGGAGGTGGCATTGGTGGGGCTTTGATTTTATGTGTGTGTGTGTGTGTGTGTGTGCGCGTGTGTGTGTGTGCGCACGCGCGCACGTGCGCATTGAGTGCAGTGGTTCACACCTATAATCCCAACTCTTTGGGAGGCCAAGACAGGAGGATCTCTTGAAGCCAGAAGTTTGAAACCAGCCTGGACAACATAGTGAGACCCCATTCCTACAAAATATAAAATTAGCTGGGTGTGTTAGCACATGTTGGTAGTAACAGCTACTTGAGTGGCTGAGGAGGGAGGATCGCTGGAGCCCAGGAATGACAGGTCACAGTAAGCTATGATATGTCACTATACTTTAGCCTGGGTGATACAGTGAGACCCTATCTCTTAAAAAAAATTTCTTAGGCCGGGCGCGGTGGCTCAAGCCTGTAATCCCAGCACTGTGGGAGGCCGAGGCGGGTGGATCACGAGGTCAAGAGATCGAGACCATCCTGGTCAACATGGTGAAACCCCGTCTCTACTAAAAATACAAAAAATTAGCTGGGCATGGTGGCGCGTGCCTGTAATCCCAGCTACTCGGGAGGCTGAGGCAGGAGAATTGCCTGAACCCGGGGGGTGGAGGTTGCGGTGAGCCGAGATCACGCCATTGCACTCCAGCCTGGGTAACAAGAGCGAAACTCCGTCTCAAAAAAAAAAAAAAAAAAAATTTCTTTTAATTTTTTGAGAAGGAGTTTCACTCTTGTTGCCCAGGCTGGAGTGCAATGGTGCAATCTCAGCTCACAGTAACCTCCGCTCCCGGGTTCAAGTGATTCTCCTGCCTCAGCCTCCTGAGTAGCTGGGGCTACAGGTGCGTGCCACCATGCCCAGTAGTTTTTGTATTTTTAGTAGAGACGGGTTTCTCTGTATTGCTCAGGCTGGTCTTGAACTCCCAACCTCAGGTGATCCACCCGCCTCAGCCTCCCAAAGTGCTGGGATTACAGGTGTGAGCCACCGTGCCCAGCACACCTGGCTAATTTTTGTATTTTTAGTAAAGACGGGGTTTCATGATCTTGGCGAGGCTGGTCTCGAATTCCTGACCTCATGATCCAACTGCCTTAGCTTCTCAAAGTGCTGGGATTACAGGCATAAGCCACTGTGCCCAGCTGAAATTAGGTTTTTATTTCAGGTTTGATAAATGATTAAACAAGTGTTGGTTTAATAGGTGTTGGTCCTTGATTCAAGTGTATTATTTTCCAGACTCAAGCTGCATTTTGAGAAGGGTGGTACAGGAATTGAAGAGTAAAGATCTTGATTTGTGGCTCGATTACTCAACAGAAATATCATAGTGCCAGATGATCTCAGAGTCCGTGGCATGACAGAAAAAGGAAGTCTATGAGACCTCACTATAAGAAGCTCATGACAATAAAATTGAGTGTGAGAACTCTCCTCAAGCTAGTATTTTTAAATAATAATCACTTTGCACATATTGATTGAAACTTTAGGCTGGGCATGATGGCTCACACCTGTAATCCCAGCGCTTTGGGAGGCCGAGGTGGGTGGATCACGAGGTCAGGAGTTTGAGACCAGCCTGGCCAATATGGCAAAACCCCGTCTATACTTAAAAAAAAAGTACATAGCTGGGCGCGGTGGCTCAAGCCTGTAATCCCAGCACTTTGGGAGGCCGAGGCGGGTGGATCACAAGGTCAAGAGATCGAGACTATCCTGGTCAACACGGTGAAACCCCGTCTGTACTAAAAATACAAAAAATTAGCTGGGCATGGTGGCGCGTGCCTGTAATCCCAGCCACTCAGGAGGCTGAGGCAGGAGAATTGCCTGAACCCAGGAGGCGGAGGTTGCGGTGAGCCGAGATCGCGCCATTGCACTCCAGCCTGGGTAACAAGAGTGAAACTCCGTCTCAAAAAAAAAAAAAAAAAAATACACACACACACACACACACACACACACACACACACTAGTCGGACGTGGTGGTGCATGCCTGTAGTCCCAGCTACTCAGGAAGCTGAGGCAGGAGAGTTGCTTGAAGCGGGGAGGCGGAGGCTGCAGTGAGCTGAGATCGCACCACTGCACTCCAGCCTGGGGGACAGAGCAAAACTCCATCTCAAAATAAAAAAATAAAAAGTAAATTTTTTTAAAAAAAGAAGGACTGCTGGGCGTGACAGATGAGTGGCTCTAGCTGGGGAGATATCTAGGAAATAGACAGAGTCAGGAAACACTAGTCCAAGTATGAGCTGAAGAACAAATCTCTTTTTTTTAAAGAAGTAAGGGGGAATTTGAGCACTGGGATGGAGGAGGAAGGGGGTGGCTGGCATGTTGGAATGAGCACTTAGACCTTAGTGCAAATTGGGGCCCTTGAACCAGTAATCCACTCCAAGGGAGCCTTACAAAAACAGAGGCCATGTTATAGGAAAAAGGCCTATGGGGGGAGGGAGAGGGGAAAAAAAAAAGGCATACTGATGACAGGAAGACTCTCTCTGAAAGGGCTGAAGCGGCAGTGAGAAGTTCAGACAGGGACAGTGAGATATATGTTGTGTCTACACTGATCAGTTTTACTCCTGGGATGCAAGGGCAAGGATACCAGACACAAGATTGGGGATAGTTTGAGGTATAGAACACACTGCCTTTATAAGAAAAGTCACGGCCGGGCGTGGTGGCTGACACCTGTAATCCAAGCACTTTGGAGGCCAAGGCGGGCGGATCACTTGAGGTCAGGAGTTCAAGACCAGCCTGACCAGCATGGTGGTGAAACCCCGTCTTTATAAAAAAAAAAAAAAAAAGAAAGAAAGAAAGAAAAGAAAAGTCACGTCGCTGCTCCCAGAGCTTCTGGAGCGCCAACCCTCGGCTTGGCGGCTGAAGACTGTTGCTGCCCAAGCATCTCAGAAGCCCCCTGGACCATCACGGATGCCGAGCTTCGGGTAACTCCTACGGTGGAGGGTAAGTCCATCGCCTTCTTAATCAGCACGGAGACACCCACCCCACACTGCCTTCTTTTCAAGGACCTGTCTCCGTGGCCTCCATACTGTTGTGGGAATTGATGGCAAGGCCTCCAGGCCTCTCACAGCTCCCCGTGTCTGGCGTCAGTGAGGCCAGCACTCCTTTCCACATTCTTTCCTGATCATCCCCACCTGTCCAGTTCCCCTGTTAGGCCGCGATATCCTAGGAAAACCATCTGCCTCCTTAGCTGTTCCTGGGCTACAGCCACGCCTCATGTCTGCCCTCCTCCCTGAACCCGCACCGCCCTCAATAGTCCCCTTTATGTCCCCCCACCTTAACCCTAGGGTGTGGGACACCACCTCCCCATCTGTTGCTACAAGTCACTCACCCCTCACCATCCCCTTAAAACCCAACCCCTCTTACCCTGCCCAGCACCAGTACCCCATCCCACAACAGGCTTTAAAAGGTGCAAAGCGTGTTATCACCCATCTGTTGCAACTTGGCCTTTTAATTCACCCTCCTGCTTCTTCAGCGTCTATACTCAAAGGGGTATCATGTATCCCCTTCCAAAGCCCAAATTTATTCCCTATCCTGGCTGTCCAAAAACGCAGACAAACTCTACACACGCGTCCAAGGCCTCCGCCTCCTCAGTCAGATCACACCCCCCACCACCTGGCTGTAACAAACCCCATCCCCTCCTGTCTTCCACACCCCTTCCACAACTCACTACTCTGTTCATCACCTCAAAAACGCTTTTCCTAAAGCCCAAACTTCTTCCCCATCTGTTACAATCTTTCACCAGCATACATGTGCTCTGCTGCCGACAATATCCAGTTAATTTCGCAAACCCCAACCCCACCACGAAACGACTTCTGTCCTTCCTAGGCATTTGTAGGACGCTTTTGCCTCCAGATGCCAGGGTTTTGCCACCATAACCAAACCACTTTATAAACCTGTGAAAGGAAACTTGGCTAACCCTAGAAACCAAAAATTCTTCCCCCACTCTTCCTGTCGGTCACTAACGAAGGCCTTAGAGCCAGCCCCAACTCCTCTCAATCCTTCTCACTCTACACAGCAGAAATAAAGGCTGTGCCATTGGGATTCTCACACAGGAGCCAGGCCTACAGCCTGCAGCCTTTTGATCCAAACAGCTTAACCTCACAGTCCTGGGCTGGCCCTCATGACCCTGATACTCTTAGAATCCCTCAAAATCACAGGCTCCGCCCACTCACCCTGGGGCTCTCACAACCTCCGAAGCTCCCTCTCTGCACCTCACACACTGAGTTCAGCCCCTCTCTTCTCCAGTTTTATGCAGCCTCCTGCTACTTAAACCACCCCCCAAAAAGTCTTTGTTTCTGTTATTTCTGCCAGTCATCAAATTCGCTATACTCGTGTACTCTTACGTGCCCTGCTTTTGCCTAAGTCGCCCGTTTACACTTTTCCTCCAGGAAATTACAGCTAATATTTCACTCTTTTTTTTTTTTGAAGATGGGGTTTCACCATGATGGCCAGGCTGGTCTTGAACTCCTGACCTCAGGTGATCCACCCACCTCGGCCTCCCAAAGTGCTAGGATTACAGGCGTGAGGCACCGCGCCCGGCCAGCTAATGTTTCACTGTTTGGTTTTTTTTGTTTTGTTTTGTTTTGTTTTGTTTTGAGACGGAGTTTCGCTCTTGTTACCCAGGCTGGAGTGCAATGGCACAATATCGGCTCACCGCAACCTCCGCCTCCTGGGTTCAGGCAATTCTCCTGCCTCAGCCTCCTGAGTAGCTGGGATTACAGGCACGCGCCACCATGCCCAGCTAATTTTTTGTATTTTTAGTAGAGACGGGGTTTCACCGTGTTGACCAGGATGGTCTCGATCTGTTGACCTCGTGATCCACCCGCCTCGGCCTCCCAAAGTGCTGGGATTACAGGCGTGAGCCACTGCGCCCGGCCTATTTCACTGTTAATCTGGCTCCCGTTCTCTGCTCATAGCCAACCTTGTTAACGAAAGTGAGCGGTTGCTTATACATACCACACGCTTCCTCATACACAATGAAAACAAAAGCTCTCCCTCCACACAGCTATCCCCCCAAACCCTGCTACGACCTTTAGCAGCCACAGCCCTCGCTGGTTCCCCTGGCATTCGGGTCCAAAGCCCCACCCCCGTCAGAACACTTCCTCACCTTTTCAGTTCACACTTCCAGTTCTGTCTAAGCCAGGGACTGTTTTTTCCCTCTGGAGTTCTTCTTCTTAATCTGCCTTCCTACCAACTGGACAGGCACTTGTACCCTGGGTTTCCTGACTCCCCAAATTGACTTTACCAACGGGGACAAAAGCCTCCCTGTTCCCCTAGTGGTCCTGAGGCGACGCAAGCGGGCCATTCCATCGAGTCCCTCCCTTGTAGGGTTAGGAGTCACTACTGCACTCCGCGCACGCCGTACCCCTTCAGTCGGCACCTGCCGTGGCCTCTCTAATCACGTCTCTGCTAGCACTGCAGAATTAACACCATCACTATCCCTCCTTCAAGCTCACGTAAATTTCCTGGCTGCAGTTGTCTTCCAAAACTGCAGCGGTCTTAACTTACTGACTGCTAAAAAAGGTCCTTGCCTACTCCTAAATGAAGAACGTTGTTTTTATGTAAACCAGCCTGGCCTTGAATTTGATGCCATCAGTAAATTAAAAAACAGAGCCCGAAAGCTCACTCATCAAGCAAATGGCTCTTCTGGACCTGTCTGGACACGCTCTCACTGGGAGTCATGGCTTCTTCCAATCCTTAGTCCTCTGATACTATCTATCTCCTTTTCTTATTTGGACCCTGTGTTTTTCCAGTTAATCTTCCAATTCCTACAAGATCGAAAACAAGCAATAACCAATCAGTCAATACACAAATGCTCCTCCTAACAACCCCACAATATTACCCCTTTCCCCGAAATCTCCCAGCAGTGTAAATTCTTCCCACCCCAATCCAGCTCAAAGAAGCCTTGAGAAGCTTTTGCCCCCACCCCCAATAACCTGTTATCATCCCCTCTTCTCTAATTCTTTCTCTTATATATAAAAAGACAGGTATGGGCCGGGCGCGGTGGCTCAAGCCTGTAATCCCAGCACTGTGGGAGGCCGAGGCGGGTGGATCACGAGGTCAAGAGATCGAGACCATCCTGGTCAACATGGTGAAACCCCGTCTCTACTAAAAATACAAAAAATTAGCTGGGCATGGTGGTGTGTGCCTGTAATCCCAGCTACTCAGGAGGCTGGGGCAGGAGAATTGCCTGAACCCAGGAGGCGGAGGTTGCGGTGAGCCGAGATCACGCCATTGCTCTCCAGCCTGGGTAACAAGAGCGAAACTCTGTCTCAAAAAAAAAAGACAGGTATGTCAGGCCTGCATGTGCAAGCCCAGACCCAGAAACTCTAAAGTCCTGCCTGCCTGGGCTGATCACCCCCCACCCCCGGCCTGTGTTCCCCGTGATCCCTGATCGCCCAGGACGTTAAGCTTCTAAACCCGCCCTGCCATCTTAACTACTCTTGCGTCACCCACCATGGTAACTGAACTTGCGGTAATGTATACTTCTTACCTCCGCCACTGTAACTGATCTTACTCTGTGACTTTCCACTGCCCACCCCAACCTGTAAAACCAACTCCTATTCCATCACGCTTCGCTAACGCCCTTTTCAGCCTTAGTCCGCCTTCGCCCAGGTGAATAAACAGCCATGCTGCTCACACAAAGGCTGTTTGGGGTGTTTCTCCATTCAAAGTGCTCGTTTTAACAAAAACTTCAAATTTGCTTTCTGGTCTTACTTCACATTGTTTACATAATTTTTTTGTAGCCTAACCAGTTTGTTCGTTATATTCTAGGTACAAGTCTCTATAAAAGCTTTTAAATTATGTTTATCAGTAGGATTCAATCAACCTAAAATCTCCTCTTTTCTGTCAATCCAAAGTCTGCCCTTCTGGCCTGGCATGATGGCTTACACTTGTAATCCCAGTACTTTGGGAGGCCGAGGCTGTTGGATCACTTCAGCCCAGGAGTTCAAGACCAGCCTGGGCAATAAAGCAAGACCTAGTCTCTACAAAAAACTAGCAGGGCCTGCTGGCCCACACCTGTTGTCCAGCTACCCAGGAAGCTGAGTGGGGAGGATCTCTTGAGCACAGGTCAAGGCAGCAGTGAGTGGAGATTGCACCACTGTCCGGCTTGGGCAACAGAGCAAATTGTAAAAACAAACAAAAAAAAAAAAAATTTGGTCAGGCATGGTGGCTTATGCCAAAGCAGTGAACCCACACCCCAGTCTCTTAAATGTTTTTTTTAAAGTCTATGCTTCTCTTAGAATCCAGCTCAAATCCTACCTCAGCTGAAATTCTTTCCTTCAGCCTGAAATGTTCTTCCTCTCCCATGAATTTTTCTAACAGTAACTGTGCACTGATTTATCAATTTGTCATTGTCAACTCATTTATCAATTAGTACCTTGTTCTTATGCTATCATGTCTGTCGTTACCCTCAACTGTTACTTAAACAGTTGTATTTTGATTTAACTTTTTTATATTTTGTTTTTATTTTTATTTTTTTGTGAGACAGAGATGAACCCAAAGATGAAAAATAGGACAACAGTGATGTCCCAAACTAGAAAAAAGACAGAATTTAACACTTTTAATCTAACGACCAGGAATACCAGAGATCAAACAGTCGTCCAAGCATATGAGATCTCAAGCTTCCAGTTGGCACCTCATCTGGAGCACCCTAAATGGATAGGAGCCAGTGATTTCATCTTTGCCCAGACTGGAGTGCCATGGCACGATCCCAGCTCACTGCAACCTCTGCCTCCCGGGTTCAAGCGATCATCCTACCTCAGCCTCCTAAGTAGGTAGCACTACAGGCATGCACCACCATGCCCAGCTACTTTTTGTATTTTTAGTAGAGACAAGGTTTCACTATGTTGGCCAGGCTGGTCTCAAACCCCTGGCCTCAAGTGATCCACCCTCCTTGGCCTCCCAAAGTGCTGGGATTACAAGCCATGAGCCACCGCACTCAGCTGTATTTTACTATTTTTTTATTTATTTAATTTTGAGGGCCCGACATGGCGGCTCATGCCTCATAATCCCAGCACTTTGGGAGGCTGAGGCATGTGGATTACGTGAGCCACTGCACCAGGCTACTTAATTTTTTATTATGGTGAAACTGAGGAGGAAAACAAAATAAAATAAAGTGAAAATTACAGTTAAGATTAAAATATGTGGCCGGATGCTGTGGCTCACGCCTGTAATCCTAGCACTTTGGGAGGCTGAGGTGGGTGGATCACCTGAGGTCAGGAGTTCAAGACCAGCCTGGCCATCATGGTGAAACCCCATCTTTAAAAAAAAAAAAAAAGATTAAAATTTGTTGCTAGAAAAATCACACTTAAGCTAAGTAAGTAACCCTTCCCAGCTCAACTATATCAACTACAGCTACAGGCTTAATCAAGCAACACACACACATTCAAAGTAAGTCATAAAACTGTACTTAAAGTTAGTAAAAGAAGAGCAAATCCAGTACAACTCCCTCCTCCCTTAGAGATAAGGAAGCTAATGTAAGCACCCAGGCGTATCTACCCACACACAGTTCTGCTATCCTTGTTGTTTTTTTTTTTGAGACAGAGTCTCATGCTGTCACCCAGGCTGGAGTGCAGTGGCGTGATCTCGGCTTACTGCAACCTCCACTTCCCGGGTCAAGCAATTATCCTGTTTTAGCCTCCCAAGTAGCTAGGACTACAGGCACCCACAACCAAGCCCAGCTAATTTTTATATTTTTAGTAGAGACGGGGTTTCAACATATTGGCTAGGTTGGTCTTGAACTCCTGCCCTTGTGATCCTCCCGCCTCAGCCTCCCAAAGTGCTAGGATTACAGGTGTGTGCCACTGTGCTTGGCCTCTGCTATCCTTGTTTTTCTCTACCCCAGCTGCAAGGCCATGAGACCAAGGTAAACCATGTAGAAATTATGTTTTTCAAGACTGCAAAACTGTCACAAAATAAAATTAGCTGGCTTTGTCTCAAAACTTGTTCCCTGCCTTGTTTTTCCCGCCCTAAAGTGTATTAATAACATGTAATTCTTGGTTTGCGGCCACAGCCATTTAAAAACATTAGTCTAACTATGACCTGGTGCACCTAATAAAATTCTTTTGAAGCCTGAAAGGTCTCTCTGTCCTTTTAAAATCCTGCTACAAAACAAACACTGATTTACTGACATTTGGTTAAAGTCACTTGGACAAGTAAATGATAATAATAAATCATGTTATTTAAGATTAATATATGAATCAATAATAGGGAAGTTGGAAAACACCCACAGACGGAAGAATCAGCAGGACACACGCACGCACGCACGCACGCACACACACTTCTTGCACTGTTCGAGAGTACTTGCCCCCGGATCCGCTTTACCTCTCTCAGAAGTCATGGTGCTCTGTCTCTGGACTCCTTCCTCTGGAGTCGTAAGTTGTGCTGATTGCTCCTGGACCTTGTTTCTTCAGGTGTGCCCACTGCCACCTGCTTGGGCAGAGGATGACTCATTCCTGACTCCTTCCTCATTCTCAGGCAATTACTGGGAATCTGGGCTGTCTGTACAAACAGGAGGCTAAGAGGGACGTTATCCTGGGGATTTACATCTTTAGTGATGAGAAAGCCTATTATGCCAATGGCATTAATTTTGTAGAGTAGATCACTGGGGTTACCAAATTCCAAAGTTCTTCTCCAATGACACCTGAATTTAGTAACCTTTCTCTTTATTTATTTTTAGTAGAGATGGGGTTTCATCATGTTGGTCAGGCTGGTCTCGAACTCCTGACCTCAGGTGATCTGCCCGCCTCAGCTTCCCAAAGTGCTGGGATTACAGACGTGAGCCACGGCACCCAGCCACCTTTCTCTTTCTTCAAATAAAGATTAAGGTAGCCGGGCGCGGTGGCTCACGCCTATAATCCCAGCACTTTGGGAGGCCGAGGCGGGTGGATCACGAGGTCAAGAGATCGAGACCATCCTGGTCAACATGGTGAAACCC
>NW_022437190.1:326448-328758 GCF_009761245.1 Sapajus apella
TTTTTTTTTTTTTTTTGAGACAGGGTCTTGCTCTGTCACCTAAGCTGGAGTGCAGTGGCTCAATCTTGGCTCACTGTAGCCTCAGCCCCCCAGGTTCAAGCCATTCTCATGTCTCAGCCTCTCAAGTAGTGGGATTACAGACACGCGCCACCACACCCGGATAATTTTTGTATTTTTAGTAGAGACAAGGATTCACCTTATTGGCCAGGCTGGTCTCGGACTCCTGGCCTCAAGTGATCCGCCCACCTTGGCATCCCAAAGTGCTATGATTACAGGCACGAGCCACCATGACCGGCCAGCCCCTCAAAATTCTGTGTGTTAGCCGCTGTGCTCCTACTCCTAGTCCCAGGCAAATGCTGCTTTTTCTGTCTCTATAGGTTAGTTTTGACTGTTACAGAACTTCACACAAATGAAATCAGGCATTATGTACACTTTTGTGTGTTGTTCTGCTCAGCTTTTCTTTCTGTTTGTTTTGTTTTGTTTTGTTTTGGTTTTGGTTTTTTTTTTTTGTTTTTTTGAGACAGGGTCTCACTATGTCACCCAGGCTGGAGTGCCATGGAGCAATCTCGGCTTACTGGCTTACTGCAACCTCCGCCTCCCAAGTTCAAGTGAGTCTCCTGCCTCAGTCTCCCCAGTAGCTGGGATTACAGGCACCTGCCACCATGCCCAGCTAATGTTTTGTATTTTTAGTAGAGACAGGGTTTCAGCTTGTTGGCCAGGCTGTTGCTCAGTTTTTCTATAAAATTGGTCTACATTATTAGGTATATTGATGGCTAATTTTCATTGCTGAATACTATTCCATTACATAGGTATGCTACAATTTGTTTATTCTTCTGTCAATGTGATGTACTTTTTTTGGGGTTTTATGAAGAAAGCTGCTGTGAACGTTTGTGTACAATTATTTGTGTAAACTGTTAAAATGCACGTGCTGGATGAAGAGACTCCCCCAACAGGCTTTGCATGAGCAACATGAGTGTTTATTCACCCAGGTGCAGGCGGGCTAAGGCCGAAAAGGGCGTCAGTGGAGGGCAGAGGGATAGGAGTTGGTTTTATAGGTTTGGGGTAAACAGTGAAAAATTAGAGAAGCAACTTTAGGCCTGTTTTTTGTAAGCCGGAAGGGGACCATCGGGTGTGCAGTCACAGGCTGGCCAAGGTCGGTTACAAAGTCCAATGGCCTTGTCAGTCGAGGCTGGAATAAGAAACAGTAGAGAATGTCTCAAAGTTAAGTAGGTGCTGCAGGGGTTGCTCATTTCTTCCTCTTGTCATGGTCTTCCAGTTACTTTAGATTTTCCAGGAACTCATCTGGAGTGTCCCTGCAGGTCACAGAGGTTAACATGGCGTCCATGGTGCTATCAGTCAGCCTAAAAGACCTTACATAAACATATGTTTCTTTCCCTTCCTCTTCGGTAAATACCTAAGAGTGGAATGGCTGGATCAAATACGTAAACCTACATTTAACTCTTTTTTAAAAAATTGGTTTTGGCCGGGCACAGTGGCTCAAGCCTGTAACCCCAGTACTTTGGGAGGCCGAAGCGGGTGGATCATGAGGTCAAGAGATCGAGACCATCCTGGCCAACATGGTGAAACCCCTGTCTCTACTAAGAATACAAAAGTTAGCTGGGCATGGTGGCGTGCACCTGTAGTCCCAGCTACTCAGGAGGCTGAGGCAGGAGAATTGCCTGAACCCAGGACGCGGAGGTTGCCGTGAGCCGAGATTGCGCCATTGCACTCCAGCCTGGGTAACAAGAGCGAAACTCCGACTCAAAAAAAAAAAAAAAATTGATTTTATTTTTTATAGGGACAGGATCTCACTATATTACCCAAGCTGGTCTTGAACTCCTGGGTTCAAGAAATCCCGGCCGGGCGCGGAGGCTCACGCCTGTAATTGCAGCACTTTGGGCGGCCGAGCTGGGCGGATCACGAGGTCAATAGATTGAGACCACGCTGGCCTACATGGTGAAACACCGTCTCTACTAAAAATACAAAAATTAGCCGGGCATCGTGGTGCGTGCCTGAATTCCAGCTACTCAGGAGCCTGAGAAGGTGGAGGTTGCAGTGAGCTGAGATTGAGCTACTGCACTCCAGCCTGGACGACAGAGAAAGACTCCGTCTCAAAATTAAATAAAATAAAAATAAAAAAGTTAATTGCAGTAAGGCAGACAAAAGTGAAAGAAGTGTTCTAAGGAAAGTCAGGGAGTTGTCTTTCTTGAGGCAAAAAAGAATTCAGTACCCAAGGAAGTAACATTACTAGAAATGGGTTTATTTTTATTTTTTATTTTTTATTTTATTTTATTATTTTTTTTTTTTTTT
>NW_022437190.1:328858-337434 GCF_009761245.1 Sapajus apella
CCGCCTCGGCCTCCCAAAGTGCTGGGATTACAGGCGTGAGCCACCGCACCCGGCCTATTTTTTTTTTATTTTTATTTTTTGAGACAGGGTCTTGCTCTGTCAGCAGGCTGGAGTGCAGTGGCGCAATCAAAGCTCACTCTAAGCTCAAACTCGTAGGCTCAAGTGACTTCTCAGCCTCCCAAGTAGGTGGGACTATAAGTGCCCACCACTGCGCTGGCTTATTTTATTTTTTTAATTGTCTGGCTATTTTGCCCAGGCTGATCTGAACTCCTAGGCTTGAGCAATCCTCCTTCCTGGGCCTCCCAATGTGCTGGGCGTGTGCCATGGCAACTGGCCTGGAAGTGAGTTTTCAAAGAACCACTACAGCTCCAGTGTAGGGAATAGGTTAAAGGGCAGTTGTTATAACAAATCTGCCATAGAATGTGGGAATAGAAAGAGATGGAGTGGGAAATAAGTTTCTTTTTTTTTTTTTTTTTTTTTTTGAGACGGAGTTTCGCTCTTGTTACCCATGCTGGAGTGCAATGGCGCGATCTCGGCTCACCGCAACCTCCGCCTCCTGGGTTCAGGCAATTCTCCTGCCTCAGCCTCCTGAGTAGCTGGGATTACAGGCACACACCACCATGCCCAGCTAATTTTTGTATTTTTAGTAGAGACGGGGTTTCACCATGTCCACCAGGACGGTCTCGATCTCTTGACCTCGTGATCCACCCGCCTCTGCCTCCCAAAGTGCTGGGATTA
Organism: Sapajus apella; assembly: GCF_009761245.1. Lineage (NCBI taxonomy): Eukaryota > Metazoa > Chordata > Mammalia > Primates > Cebidae > Sapajus > Sapajus apella. Next base: position 329,597 of record NW_022437190.1, read on the forward strand.
CAGGCTTGAGCCACCACGCCCGGCCCGGGAAATAAGTTTCTTAAAAGGAAATGAATATTGGGAAAGAGTTCATGTGTACTCACACACACGCAAAATCATAAACAGAGACAAAAATAAGGAAAAATACCTGACCCAAGAGGAATGTGCTTTCCATCATCCCATAGCTTATCCATGAAGCCACTGGAATTATACGCAAAATATTTTTTGTTTACGTGCATTATTTTCTGGGGGAGTCTATATGTTTTATCAGGTTCTTAATAGGTCTTTCAGTCCCACAGACGTAAGGAACAGTTTTCGGCCGGGCATGGGGCTCACATCTGTGATCCCAGCACTTTAGGAGGCCAAGGTGGGTAGATCACCTGAGGCTGTGAATTCCAGACCAGCCTGATCAACATGGTAAAACCCCATCTCTACTGAAAATACAAAATCAGCCGGGCATGGTGGCGCATGCCTGTAATCCCAGCTACTCGGGAGGCTGAGGCAGGAGAATCACTTAAACCCAGGAGATGGAGGTTGTGGTGAGCCAAGATCGTGCCATTGCACTCCTGCCTGGGCAACAAGAGCGAAACGCCCTCTCAAAAAAAAAAAAAAAAAGGAACTGTGTTTTCATAGGTTTGCTCTTCCCCATTTTCATTTTAGTCAGCAGAGGGCAGAAAAGCAATATAATTAGGAGAGCCAACCACCAATACATAAATTGCTAAAACTCCTGTTTCTGCCATCTATTTCCTGACTTTGCTCTAGCTAAAATTCCCTGACATCTCCCTCTGTCAAAATACTACCGTCTCTAAATAACCATGGCAGCCCTGCCTCTTTTTTTTTTTTTTTTTTCTTTTTGAGACGGAGTCTCGCACTGTTGCCCAGGCTGGAGTGCAATGACAAGATCTTGCCTCACTGTAATCTCCACCACCCCAGTTCAAGTGATTCTCCTGCTTCAGCCTCCCGAGTAGCTGGGACTACAGGTGCCTACCACCACGTCTGACTAATTTTCATATATTTACTAGAGACGGGGATTTCACCATGTTGGTCAGGCTAGTCTCCAACTCCTGACCTCGTATGTATATATATATATATATATATATATATATATATGCATGCTTGTGATCCACCTGCCTCAGCCTCTCAAAGTGCTAGGATTAGAGGCGTAAGCCACGGGGCCCTGCCTCTCATTTAAATGCATTCTGTCTTTTTTTTTTTTTTTTTTTTTTTGAGACAGAGTCTCACTCTGTTGCCAGGCACTAGGCTGGAGTGCAGTGGCACAATCTCGGCTCACTGCAACCTGCGCCTCCTGGGTTCAGGCAATTCTCCTGCCTCAGCCTCCCGAGTAGCTGGGACTACAGGTGCACGCCACCGCGCCCAGCTAGTTTTTGTATTTTTAGTAGAGACGGCGTTTCACCATGTTGGCCAGGGTGGTCTCGATCTCTTGACCTCGTGATCCGCCCACCTCAGCCTCCCAAAGTGCTGGGATTACAGGCTTGAGCCACCATGCCCGGCCCGGATTCTGTCTTTAATTTACATTTTTCAGCCAGGCGCGGTGGCTCACACCTGTAATCCAAGCACTTTGGAGGCCAAGGCGGGCAGATCACTTGAGGTCAGGAGTTCAAGACCAGCCTGACCAACATGGTAAAACCCCGTCTTTAAATAAATAAATAAATGATTTTTTTTAAATTTACAGTTTTCTTTTTTAAATTCTCTTTCCAGAAGAACCTAATTTTCTCATTTCTGTTTACACCTGTGGTAGTTATCATATTCTCTTTCACAACATATATTGATTTAATTACTATTGTTCTAGGAGACCTTGAACAATTACCCCATGAGGAGCCTAAAGCTCCCATATCACTTACCACATAATTATCATATATTATTTATTTTTTTGAAAGATGAAAATAGGGCCGGGCACAGTGGCTCACAGCTGTAATTCCAGCACTTGTGGAGGCGGAGGCTGGCGGATCACTTCAGCTCAGGAGTTCAAGACCAGCCTGACCAACAAGGTGAAACCCTGTTTTGTTTTGCTTTGTTTTGTTTTGTTTTGTGACTGAGTCTTGCTCTGTTGCCAGGCTGAAGTGCAGTGGTGCAATCTCGGCTCACTGCAACCTCTGACTCCCAGGTTCAAGCAATTCTTCCGCCTAAACCTCCTGAGTACCTGGGATTACAGGCGCATGCCACCACGCCTGGCTAATTTTTGTATTTTTAGTAGAGACGGAGTTTCACCATGTTGGCCAGGATGGTCTCGATCTCTTGACCTCGTGATCCACCTGCCTTGGCCTGCCAAAGTGCTGGGATTACAGGCGTAATGGGGTGTGAAATGGGGTTTCACACACTTGAGGTAAGGAGTTTGAGACCACCCTGGCCAACATGGTAAAAGCCTGTCTCTATTAAAAAATATAAGGCCAAGCGTGGTGGCTCACGCCTGTAATCCAAGCACTTTGGAGGCCAAGGTAGGCGGATCACCTGAGGTCGGGAATTCAAGACCAGCCTGACCAACATGGTGAAACCCCGTCTTTAAAAAAAAAAAACAAAACAAAACTTGGCTGGGCGCGGTGGCTCATGCCTGTAATCCCAGCACTTTGGGAGGCCGAGGTGGGCGGATCACCTGAAATCAGGAGTTCGAGACCAGCCTGACCAACATAGTGAAACCCTCGTCTTTAAAAAAAATAAAAAATACAAAAAAATACAAAAGTTAGCCGGGTGTGGTGGTGCAAGCCTATAAGTCCAGCTACTTGGGAGGGTGAGGCTGGAGAATTGCTTGAAGACGGAAGGCAGAGGTTGCAGTGAGCGGAGCTCCCGCTGCTACACTCCAGCCTGGACGACAGAGTGAGACTCTCTCAAGAAAAAAATGGAGGAGGAGGAAATAGTTTTGGCTAAAATAATTCTCAAGTTTCACGATCTCAGAAAGATAAATTTTTCATCATTGCAACAGGGCAATAATAACTGCAGTGTTAAAGTTTTGTTCAGAAAGAATTGCCCCTACTCTCGCTGTTTTTGTTTTGTTTTGTTTTGCTTTGCTTGAGATGGCATTTCGCTCTTGTTGTCCATGCTGGAGTGCAGTGCGGAGATAGTCCACTGCAACCTCTGCCTCCCGGGTTCAAGCAGTTCTCCTGCCTCAGCCTCCCTGGTAGCTGGGATTACAGGCGCAAACCAGCATGCCTGGATACATTTGTTTTGTTTTGTTTAGTAGAAACAGTCACCAGTCACCTGTTAGCCAGGCTGGTCCCAAACTCCTGACTTCAAGTGATCTGCCTGCCTTGGCCTCCCCAGGTGCTGGGATTACAGGCGGGAGCCACCTCGCCTGGCCTACTCCTACTGTTTAAGGCTTTTTGTTTTTTTTGGGTTTTTTTTGTTTTTTTTGTTTTGTTTTGTTTTGTTTTGTTTTGAGACGGAGTTTCGCTCTTGTTACCCAGGCTGGAGTGCAATGGCGCGATCTCGGCTCACCGCAACCTCCGCCTCCTGGGTTCAGGCAATTCTCCTGCCTCAGCCTCCTGAGTAGCCAGGATTACAGGCACGTGCCACCATGCCCAGCTAATTTTTTGTAGTTTTAGTAGAGACGGGGTTTCACCATGTTGACCAGGATGGTCTCGATCTCTTGACCTCGTGATCCACCCGCCTCGGCCTCCCAAAGTGCTGGGATTACAGGCTTGAGCCACCGCGCCCGGCCCAAGGCTTTTTGTTATTTTTTGTTTGTTTGTTTGTTTGTTTTTTGAAACAAAATATTGCTCTGTCGTCCAGGCTGGAGTGTAATGGCACGACCTCGGATCACTCCAACCTCTGCCTCCCGGGTTCAAGCAAATCTCTGCCTCAGCCTCCTGAGTAGCTAGGATTACAGGTGCGTGCCACCACGCCAAGCTAATTTGTTGTTGTTGTTGTTTGTTTTTGTGTTTTTAGTAGAAATGGGATTTCACGCTCTTGGCCAGGCTGGTCTTGAACTTCTGACCTCATGATCCACCGGCCTCAGCCTCCCAAAGTGCTGGGATTACAGGCATGGGTCACCTCTCCCGGCCTAATGCTTTTTGTTATTAAAAGAGAGAGAAGAATCTATCTGTCCATCAAACCGACTTGAATATATATATTATATGTTTTTGGTTTTGTTTTTGAGACGGAGTCTTGCTCTGTTTTCTAGGCTGGAGAGCGCTGGCACAATCATGGCTCACTGCAGCCTTCAACTCCCAGGCTCAAATGATCCCCCCACCTCAGCTGTGGCTGTGGTCCCAGTTTGGGACTACAGGGCTTGCCATACCACACCCAGGTAATTTTTTTTTTTTTCTTTTTTTTATTTGGGGACGGAGTTTCGCTCTTTTTACCCAGGCTGGAGTGCAATGGCGCGATCTCGGCTCACCGCAACCTCCGCCTCCTGGGTTCAGGCAATCCTCCTGCCTCAGCCTCCTGAGTAGCTGGGATTACAGGCACACGCCACCATGCCCAGCTAATTTTTTATAGTTTTATTAGAGACGGGGTTTCACCGTGTTGACCAGGATGGTCTCGATCTCTTGACCTCGTGATCCACCCGCCTCGGCCTCCCAAAGTGCTGGGATTACAGGCTTGAGCCACCGCGCCCGGCTTTTTTTTTTTTTTTTTTTTTTGTAGAGATGGGATCTCCCTTTGTTACCCAAACTAATCTCAAAATCCTGGGCACAAGAGAGCCTTCCGCCTCAGCCTTTCAAAGTGCTGGGATTACAAGCATGAGCCACTGTGCCCAGACCTAAGGGACTGCACTTAGGTTTGCATGTATTGAAGAAAACCCAGAACTAGACAGTAGCCGAAGTGGTAAAAGTAGGTTGTACTTAGGACAATTGCAGTAGAGGAAAAGAGGCCTAGTTTAAAATGGGCTTAATTCCGGCCGCCTGCAGTGACTCACACCTGTAATTTCAGCACTTGGGAGGCCGAGGAGGGTGGATCGCGTGAGGTCAGGAGTTCCATATCAATCTGGCCAACATGGTAAAACCCCATCTCCACTAAAAATATAAAAATTGGCCGGGCGTGGTGGCTCACACCTGTAATCCAAGGACTTTCGAAGCCAAGACGGGTGGATCACCTTAGGTTGGGAGTTCAAGACCAGCCTGACCAACATGGTGAAACCCCGTTTTTTTTAAAAAAAAAAAATAAAAAAAAAAAAAAAAGAAGAAGAAGAAGAAGAAAATACAAAAATTAACCCGGCATGGTGGCAGGCACCTATAATCCCAGCTACTCAGGAGGCTGAGGCAGGAAAATTACTTGAACCCAGGAGGCAGAGGTTGCAGTGAGCTGAGATCGAGCCACTGCACTCCAACCTGGATGACAGAGCAAGACTCTGTCTCAAAAGAAAAAAAAAAAAAAAACAATGGGCTTAATTCCAAATACAACAAGGAAAAATGGGTATGAAAGTATGAAGTGCCAAGGACCAGTAATTTTCCACTCTGATGGCAAATTTTTATCTCTGGTGGAAAATTACTACGGAAAAACATCAGGAGTAAGGGGGGACTCTGGCTAAATTAAACTAACAGAATTCTTGCTGAAGACAGGCCAAGGTGATCAGACATCACCTGGGGGCAGTGCAGGATGAGGAATTTAATCGCTTAATGATGCTGATCTGATATCAAGGTTAGGAATTCTTGCCAGAGCTGAACACAGAAGCCCAAGGTCAGGGCGCGGTGGCTCATGCCTGTAATCCTAGCACTTTGGGAGGCCGAGGCGGGTGGATCACGAGGTCAAGAGATCGAGACCATCCTGGTCAACATAGTGAAACCCCGTCTCTACTAAAAATACAAAAATTAGCTGGGCATGGTGGCGCGCGCCTGTAATCCCAGCTACTCAGGAGGTTGAGGCAGGAGAATTGCCTGAACCCAGGAGGCGGAGGTTGCGGTGAGCCGAGGTCGCGCCATTGCACTCCAGCCTGGGTAACAAGAGCGAGACTCCGTCTCAAAAAAAAAAAAAAATCCAAAAATTAGCCGGGCGTAGTGGCACATGCCTATAGTCCCAGCTACTCTGGAGGCTGAGGCGGAAGGGTCACTTGAACACAGGAGGCGGAGGTTGCAGTGAACCGAGACTGTGCTACTGCACTCCAGCCTGGGGACAGAGCAAGAAAGAAAGAAGAAAGCAAGCTCAGAAGAATCTGACCAAAGTTTGGTGCACGAGAGAATCCCGGCACATACAATCACTGACCATGATTTCTGCCCTACAAATAGTGGTTAAAAAAACAACAGAACATAACCCTTTCCTGTTGAAATAGGTGCCTGTTTTCAGTCAAAACTCTCGTCAAAAAAAAAAAAAAAAAAAACGGAAAAAAAATAAAATTAAATAAATAAAAATTAAAAAAAAAAAACTCTCGTCAAGGCTGGGCACGGTGGCTCACACCTGTAATCCCAGCACTTTGGAAGGCTAAGGCGGGTGGATCACAAGGTCAGGAGTTCAACACCAGCCTGGCCAACATGGTGAAACCCGGTCTCTACTAAAAATACAGAAAAATTAGCCAGCTTTGGTGGGCATGCACCTGTATCCCAGCTACCCGGGAGGCTGAGGCAGAAGAGTCACCTGAACCCAGGAGTCAGAGGTTTCCGTGAGCTGGTGCCACTGCACTCCAGCCTGGGCAACAGAGCGAGACTCTCCAAAAAAAAAAAAAAAAAAAACACTCTCGTCAAAAGTCAGCAGATTCCGATCTTTCAAGAACTTGCTCCAAATATTCCACTCACAAGCAAAGCACAGAAACCACTGCGTTAGGAGTTGAAGTGCTCAATATCATTTTGAAGAGAGAATACAATGTTGAGAAACAATCCTACAGCAACCTCTGGTGTACTGTTTATGCTCCGTTGCTTTTTTGTTTTATGTAATTTTAACTTTTTCACTTTTAATTATTATTATTATTTTGAGATAGGGTGTCACTGTCACTCAGGCTAGAGTACAGTGGCACAATCTCGACTCACTGCAACCTCTGCCCGCCATGCTTAAGCAATGCTCCTGCCTCAGCCTCCGAAATAGCTGGGACCACAGTGAAGCGCCATCACGCCCAGCAAATTTTTTTTTTTTTTTTTTTTGGTAGAGATGGGGTTTCACCATGCTTCCCAGGCCAGTCTCAAAGTCCTGACCTCAAGTGATCTGTCCACCTCGGCCTCCCAAAGTGCTGGAATTATAGACATGAGCCTATATGAATCCCTTCATTTCATAAAAATGAATCCCTTCATTTTTAATTTTTTAGAGATGGGGTCTTGTTATGTTGCCCAGGATGGAGTTGAGCTCCTGGCCTCAAGTGATCCTCCCCTCTCAGCCTCCTAAGTAGCTGAGTGCATGCCACTGACCACGGCTTATTATATTTTATTTATTTATTTTTAGTCTAGTCAAGTGAAGCAGTGGGAGTGGAGAAGGAACAAAGATTGTTTTTTTTTTTTTTTGCATATTAGGTTTTGGGGTACATGTGAAGAACATGCAAGATTGTTGCATAGGTACACATGTGGCAGTGTGATGTGCTGCCTTCCTCCCCTTCACCTATATCTGGCATTTCTCCCCATGCTATCTCTCCCCAACTCCCCACCCCTGCAGTTCGTCCCCTATTTCCCCCCAACATACCCCAGTGTGTGGTGCTCCCCTCCCTGTGTCCATGTGTTCTCATTGTTCAACACCCGCCTATGAGTGAGAACATGTGGTGTTTGATTTTCTGTTCTTGTGTCAGTTTGCTGAGAATGACGGTTTCCAGGTTCATCCATGTCCCTACAAAGGACATGAACTCATCATTTTTGATGGCTGCCTAATATTCCATGGTGTATATGTGCCACATTTTCACTGTCCAGTCTATCATCAATGGGCATTTGGGCTGGTTCCAGGTCTTTGCTATTGTAAACTGTGCTGCAATGAACATTCGTGTGCACGTGTCCTTA
>NW_022437190.1:337534-340831 GCF_009761245.1 Sapajus apella
CTTTTTTGAGACGGAGTTTCACTCTTGTTACCCAGGCTGGAGTGCAATGGCGCGATCTCGGCTCACCGCAACCTCCGCCTCCTGGGTTCAGGCAATTCTCCTGCCTCAACCTCCTCAGTAGCTGGGATTACAGGCACGCGCCACCATGCCCAGCTAATGTTTTGTATTTTTAGTAGAGACGGGGTTTCACCATGTTGACCAGGATGGTCTCGATCTCTTGACCTCGTGATCCACCCGCCTTGGCCTCCCAAAGTGCTGGGATTACAGGCTTGAGCCACCGCGCCCGGCCACTTTTTTTTTTTTTTTTAAAACGGGGGTCAGGCTGGTGTTGAACTCCCGACTTCAGGTGATCCGCCAGCCTTGGCCTCCAAAGTGCTTGGATTACAGGTGTGAGCCACCACGCCTGGCCATTTTTTTTTACTTTTTTAAAGGGGAGGAAGAGGGCATGCACAAGACACACGGCCCAGCTTCCTCCTCCTGCCCTTAGTCTTAAAGCAGGCCATAAAAGAATTCTCTGCCCTTCCTCTCCATAGACCTTTCATTCCAGATGTATCCTCTCTAAACCCAAAGAAAAGGAACATCTTTATCCTTAAAGACACCGAACATTAAGAAGAATCTGAACAACTAGGTCTTGCTAAGTTCTCCTCCAGTTCTTTTGTTTGTTTGTTTTTAGAGGTGGGGTCTCACCACGTTGTCCAAGCTGGTCTTGAACTCCTGGGTTAAAGTGATCCTCCTGGTCGGGCGCGGTGGCTCACGCCTGTAATCCCAGCAATTTGGGAGGCCGAGGCGGGTGGATCACAAGGTCAAGAGATCAAGACCATCCTGGTCAACAAGGTGAAACCTCCATCTCTACTACAAATACAAAAATTAGCAGGGCATGGTGGCATACGCCTGTAGTCCCAGCTACTCAGGAGGGCGAGGCAGAAGAATTGCTTGAACTCAGGAGGCAGAGGTTGCCGTGAGCCAAGATCACGCCATAGCACTACAGCCTGGGTAACAAGAGCGAAACTCCGTCTCAAAAAAAAAAAAAGGGGGGCCGGGCGCGGTGGCTCAAGCCTGTAATCCCAGCACTTTGGGAAGCCGAAGTGGGTGGATCACGAGGTCAAGAGATCGAGACCATCCTGGTCAAATGGTGAAACCCCGTCTCTACTAAAAATACAAAAAATTAGCTGGGCATGGTGGCGCGTGCCTGTAATCCCAGCTACTCAGGAGGCTGAGGCAGGAGAATTGCCTGAACCCAGGAGGCAGAGGTTGCGGTGAGCCGAGATCGCGCCATTGCACTCCAGCCTGGGTAACAAGAGCGAAACTCCGTCTCAAAAAAAAAAAAGCGATCCTCCTGCCTTGGCTCTGCAAGCAGCAAGGACTACAGCCTCACACCACAGTGCCCAGCCATTCCCAGCTTATTACCATTAGATCAGACGCCCTTTGTCCAATCACACTTCTGCGTAACTGTCCACCCTTTATCAAACTTAGTACAAGTTTCCCTGTTTCTTTGACTCTCCATTTCTGAAGGTTCTCCTTTCACTAAAACTTACATTAAATAAAATTAATTGCTTTGCTTTCTTTTCACTTGTCAATCCTTCTTTTCTTTTCTTTCTTTCTTTTTTCTTGGGGGTGGTGGGAGTGACAGAGTTTCACCCTGTTGCCTAGCTGGAGTGCAGTGGCATGATCTCAGCTCACTGCAACCTCCGCCTCCCGTGTTTAAGCAATTCTCCTGCTTCAGCCTCCCAAGTAGCTGGGACTACAGGCACGAGCCACCATGCCCAGCTAATTTTTGTATTTTTAGTAGAGATGGGGTTTTACCATGTTGGCCAGGATTTCCTGATCTCAGGGGATCTGCCTGCCTCGGCCTCCCAAAGTGCTGGGATTACAGGTGTGAGCCACCGAGCCCAGCCAATCCTTCTTTTCTGGTGTTATATATGTGTCTCAGCCATGAATTTAGCAATGGGTAAAGAAAGAAATCTCTCTTCCCCAACAAAGGCATTCAGTAAACGTGAAATTGGATCGAAATAAATTAAATTGATGGTAAAAATTCCTGCCATTAAATAAGACCATGAGCCTTACAATGCTCTGAAAGAGCTGTGCTGTACACACATGCTTAATTTACTTAAATTTTGGAATAAAGAGTTCTATCCTGGCCAGGCATGGTGGCTCACGCCTGTAATCCCAGCACTTTGGGAGGCCGTGGCAGGTGGATCACGAGGTCAAGAGATCGAGACCATCCTGGTCAACATGGTGAAACCCTGTCTCTACTAAAAATACAAAAATTAGCTGGGCATGGTGGCGCGCGCCTGTAGTCCCAGCTACTCAGGAGGCTGAGGCAGGAGAATTGCCTGAACCCAGGAGGCGGAGGTTGCAGTGAGCCGAGACCACACCATTGCATTCCAGCCTGGGCGACAGAGCGAGACTCCCTCTCAAAAAAAAAAAAAGGTTCTAGATTTTAAGCTCTACAATAAAAGCAATCATTTATCCTTATTTCCCAGGATCTAATACAACAATTGGCATGCAACAGACACAAAATAAATATCAGTTGAATGAAATAAAAGTGAAATTGTGCAAATAATTTACTTCAGAGATAATCTGTGCTATGATTTATAATGTTTCGCCAACATGATTTAGGATTACACCAATCAATATAAGCCCAAAAAAGCAGGTTTGACATTTGACACAAATAAGAAAGCTAGGCTGGGCACGGTGGCTCACACCTGTAACTCCAGCACTTTCAAAGGCCTGGAGGGTGGACTGAGTCCAAGACCAGCCTGGGCAACATGGTGAAACACCATCTTTACAAAAAAATAAAAAAAATTATTTGTGTGTGGTGGCAGGTGCCTGTAGTCTCAGCTGAGGTGGGAGAATCACTTGAGACAAGGACGTGGAGGTTGCAGTGAGCAAAGATCACGCCACTGCGCTCCAGCCTGGGGGACAGAGGGAGATTCTGTCTCAAAAAAAAAAAAGCTAGAGTTCAATCAAGCATAAAATTGTAGACTGATTAGAATATTAATAGGAGAGATAAGATGTAAAATGACAGGCCGGGCGCGGTGGCTCAAGCCTGTAATCCCAGCACTTTGGGAGGCCGAGGCGGGTGGATCAGGAGGTCAAGAGATCGAGACCATCCTGGTCAACACGGTGAAACCCCGTCTCTACTAAAACTACAAAAAATTAGCTGGGCATGGTGGCGCGTGCCTGTAATCCCAGCTACTCAGGAGGCTGAGGCAGGAGAATTGCCTGAACCCAGGAGGCAGAGGTTGCGGTGAGCCGAGATCGCGCGATTGCACTCCAGCCTGGGTAACAAGAGCG
>NW_022437190.1:340931-344604 GCF_009761245.1 Sapajus apella
AAACTCCGTCCCAAAAAAAAAAAAAAAAAAAAAGATGTAAAATGACTAGAAAACATCTTCAGTGTCTGGACCTGGAGGTTAATAAATCTTGGCAATGGGATCATTTACCTAATTCCCTTCCTCTGATTTCCCAATACCCATTCAGATAATAAATTGATTTTCAAGTGTACTTTGTTTTTCTTTTCTTTTTCATTCTTTTTTCCCCTCCAACCCTAGCAGAAAGTGTACTTTTCTTTTTAATCAACAGGAGTGCTGGCTGGCCCTCTTCCCTTGGCATCTTTTTCTAAACTCATTTGATTGAGTTTACAAATGAGATTTTATGACTTGTTTACGCTAATGAGACCACCTTGCTCAAGTCTGAGGGCACTACCAAGAATCCTGGGCCCACAGGTCAGGGCTGAGACCACCGAATCCCCACCAAAGCACTGCTACCTTCACCAAAACACCACCCATCTTTTCTTCTGTTACATTAATTTCTTTTTTTTCTTCAAATATATATTGCGTTTTAGGTTCTAGGGTCCATGTGAAGAACGTGCAGGATTGTTGCATAGGTACACACATGGCAATGTGGTTTGCTGCCTCCATCCCCATCACCTATATCTGGCATTACTCCCCATCTTATCCCTCCCCAACTCCCCACCCCCGCTGTCCCTCCCCTAGCTCCCCCCACAAGACCCTAGTGTGTGATGCTCCCCTCCCTGTGTCCATGTGTTCTCATTGTTCAACACTCGCCTATGAGTGAGAATATGCGGTGTTTGATTTTCTGTTCTTGTGAATTTCTTTTTTTAAAAAAAGCAAAAGGCCGGACACGGTGGCTCACGCTTGTAATCCAAGCACTTTGGAGGCCAAGGCGGGTGGATCACCTGAGGTTGGGAGTTCAAGACCAGCCTGACCAACATGGTGAAATCCCGTCTTTAAAAAAAAAAAAAAAAAGGGCCGGGCGTGGTGGCTCACGCCTGTAATCCCAGCACTTTGGGAGGCCGAGGCGGGTGGATCACGAGGTCAAGAGATCGAGACCATTCTAGTCAACATGGTGAAACCCCGTCTCTACTAAAAATACAAAAAATTAGCTGGGCATGGTGGTGTGTGCCTGTAATCCCAGCTACTCAGGAGGCTGAGGCAGGAGAATTGCCTGAACCCAGGAGGCAGAGGTTGCAGTGAGCCAAGATCGCGCCATTGCACTCCAGCCTGGGTAACATGAGTGAAACTCCCTCTCCAAAAAAAAAAAAAAAAAACTTTTCTTTTAGGTTCGGCAGTACATGTGCAGGTTTGTTACATAAGTAAACTCCCATCTTGGGGATTTGTTATCAGATGATTTTGTCACCCAGGTACTAGATCTAGTACCCAATACTTATTTTTTTTTGCTGCTCTCCCTCCGCCCAGCTCCACCCTCAAGTAGGCTCCAGTGTCTGTTGTTCCCTTCTTTATGTCCATACATTAATTTCTTAGCTCTTTCTTCGACACACAGAATCTAAAAGTGCCTTGTTATCATATTCATGCAGGTTATTACTGTCTGTATCATCCAATTTAGTGATTATTCCACCAATTTGTTCTTGATTTGTCCAAAGTCAATCTGCCACTCTCAGTAATAACAGTACTTCTCATTCAAATGATGCATTTGGCGAGGCGAGTGATTTCAAAGACTAATGTCAGTTGTGTTCAAGTATGTACATTCAGAGTAGCCACAAGCTCCCTGGGCTTTTCTCCATTCTCCTTACAAATTGCCCAAACGGCTGGCCTACTGAAGCTCTACCTAGGTAAAGAGATTTTGTGTCCCTTCCACAGGAATGATTGTAGCAATCTGTTTAAATGTCCTGATTATCCAACAATAAGAAAATAAATAAATGAACTGTGGAACATGCACATAATAGATTGCTATTCAGCTGGGAAAACAATGAATTATATCACCGGCTTGTATCCTAGCACTTTTGGGAGGCCAAGATGGGTGGATCACCTGAGGTCAGGAGTTCAATACCAGCCTGGCCAACATGGTAAAACCTGTCTCTACTAAAAATACAAAAATTAGCAGGGTGTGGTGGCATGAGGCTGTAGTTCCGGCTACTGGGGTGCCTGAGGCAGGAGAATCACTTGAACTCGGGAGGCAGAGGTTGCGGTGAACCGAGATCACGCCACTGCACTCCAGCCTGTGTGACCGAGCAAGACTCCGTCTCGGCCAGGCATGGTGGCTCACACTTGTAATCCAAGCACTTTGGAGGCCAAGGTGGGTGGATCACCTGAGGTTGGGAGTTCAAGACCAGCCTGACCAACATGGTGAAACCCAGTCTTTAAAAAAAAAAAAAGAAAAGAAAAAAATAGACTTGGTCTCAAATATATATATGCCTATCAACTTTTACAAATCATAGAAATATTAAATTGTGAGCTGGGTTGAGTAGCAGGTGCCTATAGTTCTAGTTACTCAGGTAGCTGAGGCAGGAGGATCACTTGAGTCCAGCCTGGACAACACAGCAAGACCCATCTCCAAAACCATTTTTTGTTGGTTTATTTCAGACAGGCTCTCACTCTGTCACCCAGACTGGAGTGCAGTGGCACAATCACGGCTCACTACAGCCTCGACCTCCTGGGCTCAGGTGGTCCTCCCACCTCAGCCTCCCAAGTAGCTGGGACTACAGTTACACATCACCACACCCGGCTACATTTTACACTTTTTGTAGAGCCTGGGTTTTGCCATGTTGCCCAGGCTAGTCTTGAACTCCTGAGCTCAAGTGATCTGCCCTTCTCAGCTTCCCAAAGTTTTAGGATTACAGGCATGAGCCACCATGCCCAGCTCCTGACCTAAGTTTTTAAAAAATATCTTTAGAAGCCGGGTGTTGTGGCTCACACCTATAATCCCAGCCCTTTGGGAGGCTAAGAAAGGCAGATCACTTGAGCCCAGGAGTTTGAGATCAGCCTGGGTAACATGGTGAAACCTCATCTCTACAAAAAATACAAAAATTAGTTGGGCGTGGTGTGGTGGTACATGCCTGTGGTCCCACCTACTCGGGAGGGCTAAGGTGGGAGAATCATTTGAGCCCAGGGAAGTTGAGGCTGCAGTGAGCCATGATGGTGCCACTGCACTCCAGCCTGGGCAACGTAGTAAGATACCATTTGTTTGTTTCTTTTCTTTTTTTTTTTTTTTTTTTTTTGAGATGGAGTCTCTTTCTTCGACAGGCTGGAGTGCAGTGGCGCAATCTTTGCTCACTGCAACGTCTACCTCCCAGGTTCAAGCAATTCTCCTGCCTCAGCCTCCCGAGTTACCTGGACTATGGGCACGCACCACCACGCCCGGCTAACGTTTGTATTTTTAGTAGAAACGGGGTTTCACCTTGTTGGCCAGGATGGTCTGGATCTCTTGACCTCGTGATCCGCTCTCCTTGACCTCCCAAAGTGCTGGGATTACAGGTGTGAGCCACCGCGCCCAGCCAAGGGACCCCGTTTCTAAAATATATATATAAATAAATACATATATACATATTCCAATATTATTTGTATAACATTTACATATTTGTGAAATAATGTTTTATACTGTTTATGGATACAAAGATATGTAGTAAAATTTTAAAGAAATAAACAGGAGGCCAGGCATGGTGGCTCACGCCAGTAATCCAAGCACTTTGGAGGCCAAGGCAGGCGGATCACCTGAGGTCGGGAGTTCAAGACCAGCCTGACCAACATG
>NW_022437190.1:389604-394259 GCF_009761245.1 Sapajus apella
AACCTCCGCCTCCTGGGTTCAGGCAATTCTCCTGCCTCAGCCTCCTGAGTAGCTGGGATTACAGGCATGCGCCACCATGCCCAGCTAATTTTTTGTATTTTTAGTAGAGACGGGGTTTCACCATGTTGACCAGGATGGTCTCGATCTCTTGACCTCGTGATCCACCCACCTCAGCCTCCCAAAGTGCTGGGATTACAGGCTTGAGCCACCGCGCCCGGCCTCTTTTTTTTTTTTTTTAAATAAGACAGGGTTTCACCATGTTGGCCAGGCTGGTCTTGAACTCCTAACCTCAGGTGATCCACCTGCCTCGGCTTCCCAAAGCACTGAGATTACAGGGGTGAGCCACCACGCCCGGCCAGTACTCCATCTCAAAAAAAAAAGAAACTTGAGCCACCGCACCCGGCCGACTTGGTGATTTATAAAGAAAAGACATTGAGGGCCGGGCGCAGTGGCTCAAGCCTGTAATCCCAGCACTTTGGGAGGCCGAGGTGGGTGGATCACGAGGTCAAGAGATCGAGACCATCCTGGTCAACACGGTGAAACCCCGTCTCTACTAAAACTACAAAAAATTAGCTGGGCATGGTGGCGCGTGCCTGTAATCCCAGCTACTCAGGAGGCTGAGGCAGGAGAATTGCCTGAACCCAGGAGGCGGAGGTTGCGGTGAGCCGAGATCGAGCCATTGCACTCCAGCCTGGGTAACATGAGTGAAACTCCATCTCAACAAAAAAAAAAAAAAAAAAAAAAAAGAAAAGACATTGATTGGCTCACAGTTCTGCAGGCTGGACAGTAAGCATGGTGCCAGCATCTGCTCATCTTCTGGTGAGGCCTCAAGAAGCTTTCAGTCATAGCGAAAGGCAAAGTGGGAGCCGGCATATCACATGGTGAGAGAGGGTGCAAGAGAGAGTGGGGGAGGTGCAGATCTCACCTGAACTGAGAGCAACAACTCACTAATTCCCTCAAGGAGGGCACCAAGCCATTCATGAGGGATCCACCTGCGTCACTCAAAACCTCCTGCCAGACCCCACCTCCAACACTGGAGATTTCAAATCTCATGTTGACGTGAGATTAGGGAGGGAAAGCTATCCAAATCATATCACATCTTTATCCCCTTTGTTCTTTTGCCCTTTGTTGTAAAAAGCAAAGGAAAGTTTAACTTTAGTAATAATTCTGGGCCAGGCATGGTGGCTCACTCTTGTAATCCCAGCACTTTGGGAGGCCGAGGCGGGTGGATTACCTGAGGTCAGCAGTTCAAGACCCACCTGGCCAACATGGTGAAACCCCATCTCTATAGAAAAAAAAAAAAAAAAAGGAATAATTCTGCTTCTTATGGTTACATTGAAGACCGAGATGTATTTACAACTAGAAAGAAACTGAAGACTTGGCGGAGGGTCTAAAAAAAAAAGAAAGAAACTGAAGACTGTATCATCAACACATTTTTACTTGACATAGGAAGCCATCGTATTCAGTAACTTCCTCATAGATGTTTCATTTGTTTCTAATCATAATATCAAATAATAGAGCACATTTTGACACTCAAATAGCAAATGAGAGTCGAGAAATTGCTCCGGTGTCACAAAAATATAAAACTTGGCAAAGGGAGCAGCAATTAAACAATAGTTTACTTTGTCTGTTCCTCCATTGTATCACCATAAACACAATTTTTTTTTTTTTTTTTTTTTTTAGA
Organism: Sapajus apella; assembly: GCF_009761245.1. Classification (NCBI taxonomy): domain Eukaryota; kingdom Metazoa; phylum Chordata; class Mammalia; order Primates; family Cebidae; genus Sapajus; species Sapajus apella. The sequence goes on from NW_022437190.1 coordinate 391,289, forward strand.
CAGGGTCTCTTGTCGCCCAGGCTGGAGTGCAGTGGAATGATTGTGGCTCACTGCAGCGTCAACCTCCTGGGCTCAAGTGATCCTCTTGCCTCAACCTCCTGAGTAGCTGGGACCACAGGCATGTACCACCAAGCCCAGTTTTTTATATTTTTATTTATTATAGAGACAGGGTCTCACTATGTTGCCTAGGCTGGTCTTGAATTCTGGTCCTCAATAGATCCTCCCACCTTGGCCTCCCAAAGGTACTGGGATTACAGGTGTGGCCAAATGAACAATTTTTTTCTTTCATCTTGGGAAGAATCTCACATGAAGATCAAAACCCCATAGTCATGCAATTACAGCATCATGGAAAGAAGGATAGTCATATTCCCAATACAGAGTTTTTTAAAACAAAGGAGCAGATCAACTAGAAGGTACCTACCATTAGCCCACCCATCAAAGTGGAGTTTTTTTTTTTTTTTTGGGGACGAAGTCTCTGTCCCATGGGCTGGAGTGCAGTGGCACAATCTTGGCTCACTGTAACCTCTGCCTCCCAGGTTCAAGGGATTCTCCTGCCTCAGCCTCCCAAGTAGCTGAGATTACAGGCACGTGCCACCATGCCTGGCTAATTTTCGTATTTTAAGTAGAGACAGGGTTTCACCATTTTGACCAGGATGGTCTTGAACTCCTGACTTCAGGTGATCCACCCACCTAGCCCTCCCAAACTGCTGGGATTACAGGCATGAGTCACCACGTCCAGCTAGGAGTTACTGTTATAGAGTGAATTGCGTCCTCCCCAAGATCATATGTGGAAGCCCTAACCTCCAATTTGTGGTATTTGGAGATGGAGTCTTTGGGAGGAAACCGGGTTTAGATGAGGTTGTGAGGGTGCTCTCGTGATGAGATGAGAGCTCTTAGAAGGGGAAACCGTGAAGAGCTGGCAGGACTCCCTCCATCATGTGAGGACACAGCCAGGGGGCAGCATCAGCAAGCCAGGAAGAGGACCCTCACCAGACCCAACCATCCTGACATCCTCATGTCATACTTCCAAGCCTCCAGAACTGTCAGAAAACAAACTTCTGTTTTTCATTTTTATTATTTTATTTTTTTGAGACACAGTCTCACTCTGTTGCCCAGTCTGGAGTTCAGTGGCAGGATCTCGGCTCACTGCAACCTCCGTCTCCCAGGTTCAAGCAATTATCTGCCTCAGTCCCCCTGAGTAGCTGGGATTACAGGCACGCGCCACCATGCCCAGCTGATTTTTTGTATTTTTAGTAGAGACGGGGTTTCACCATGTTGACCAGGATGGTCTCGATCTCTTGACCTCGTGATCCACCCGCCTCGGCCTCCCAAAGCGCTGGGATTACAGGCTTGAGCCACCGCGCCCGGCTTTTTTTTTTTTTTTGAGTTGGACTCTCTGTTACCCAGGCTGGAGTGCAATGGCACGATCTCTGCTCACTGTAACCTCCACCTCCCGGGTTCAAGCAATTCTCCCGCCTCAGCCTCCCAAGTAGCTGGGATTACAGGTGTGTGCCACCTCACCTGGCTAATTTTTGTATTTTTAGTAGAGACGGGGTTTTACCGTGTTGTCCAGACAGGTCTTGAACTCCTGACCTCAGGTAATCTACCTGCCTCAGCCTCCCAAAGTGCTGGGATTACAGGCCTGAGCCACCTCGCCTGGCCCAATCTGTGGTATTTTGTTATGGCAGCCCAAGCTGACCAAAATAGTCATGATCACATTTGGAAAATGCTACTAAAACCAGGCAAAGAAACCTGGAAAACTACAGACAATTATCCAAAATAATTAAGAACAGTAATAACTTATTTGATGAAAAATATGGACTTCTCAGTTAGCGTTGCCATTTTATGTCAAGAAAGGGGAGCCTGCTTCTTTCAGGAAATCTATAGAATGTGACCGGGAAAAGGACCAAGGGATGACGGCACTCCAGCCAAGAACTTACCCAGAGAACTCACAGTGAAACAGGCAGTGAGGAGCAAGATGGATACGACTGCCACGGACCGGACCTTCACTTGGAACCGCCACAATCCTTTGTCTGTCAGATCAGAAAGAATGCACAGTCATAATCCCCACTGCCAAAGACCCAGGAAGCCAGAGTCCTTAAAACCTTAGAACAATAAACTCAGGCTATGATCAAAACTAATTTTATTTTATTTATTTATTTATTTTTTTTGAGACAGAGTTTCGCTCTTGTTACCCAGGCTGGAGTGCAATGGCGCGATCTCGGCTCACCGCAGCCTCCGCCTCCTGGGTTCAGGCAATTCTCCTGCCTCAGCCTCCTGAGTAGCTGGGATTACAGGCACGCGCCACCATGCCCAGCTAATTTTTTGTATTTTTAGTAGAGACGGGGTTTCACCGTGTTGACCAGGATAGTCTCGATCTCTTGACCTCGTGATCCACCCGCCTCGGCCTCCCAAAGTGCTGGGATTACAGGCTTGAGCCACCGGGCCCGGCAAAAAACTAATTTTAAAAGAAATGTGAAAGCAAGAAGAGATTACAGATACTCCCTCAGAACAAATGACCAGCTAGTACCCTGGAAACCAAGACAGATCCAGGCAAAACTCATTCAGAGTAAACTGTACTCTTCAATTCCCTGCTCTTTTCCCTTGCATCACACAGTCACGGCCTCAAACCTCCAGGTTTGTGTGGTCCTCCTGCCTCAGCCTCTGAGTAGCTGGGGACTTTAAGCACGTGCCTGCATGCCTGGCCAAATTCATATCCCTTTAAGGCCTTCTAGGACCGAGTTTTTGTTTTTCTTTTATTCTTTCATCTTTCCCTGATCCTAGCATCTTGGATCCATACCCATTTCAATACTGAAATTATTATTTTTATGAAAAGTTGTCTACTTTTTTTTTTTTTTTTTTTTTTTTTTTGAACGGATCTCTCTTTTTGTCCCCGCTGGAGTGCAGTGGCACAATCTTGGCTCACTGCAACCTCCTCCTCCTGGGTTCAAGTGATTTTTCTGCCTCAGCC
>NW_022437190.1:394359-400479 GCF_009761245.1 Sapajus apella
ACCATGTTGGCCAGGATGGTCTTGATCTCTTGACCTTGTGATCCGTCTGCCTCGGCATCTCAAAGTGCTAAGATTACAGTTGTGAGCCACCGCGCCCGGCCATATCTACTTCTTCTTCCAAAGTCATTGCTATCACCTCCATGCCTGTTTCCCACTCCAGCCTCCTACTAGAACTGAGAAGACAAGTGCTCACCTCATCTTGAGGCTCTTGTTCAGGCACCATTTTGTAGGCACACACCCTCTGGACGTCCTCTATCAGGAGGTGCAGAAGCTCTTGTATCACGTTTGCTAAAGATGTTACTTTGGAGGTCCGGTTCATTCAAACAAGCCAAGCCCTTAGATCCTTCTGCGCCTACTCTTGCAAAGGAAGAGGTGACTTAGGAGACTTTCTGCAGCGAGCTAAAGCTTTCAATTTAAAACATACATTCTCTTCAGAAATAAGGAAACACAAGAATGTTGAGAAATATGTGAAAAACAGTTCATGGGTGCAGATCAATTTTTTTTTTCTTGAGATGGAATTTCACTCTTGTTGCCCAGGCTGGAGTGCAATGAATGGCACAATCTCGGCTCACCAAAACCTCCACCTTCCAGGATCAAGTTATTCTCCTGCCTCAGTTTCCTGAGTAGCTGGGATTACAGGCATGTGTCACTACACTTGGCTAATTTTGTATTTTTAGTAGAGACGGGGTTTTTCCATGTTGGTCAGGCTGGTCTCGAACTCCCGACCTCAGGTGATCCACCTGCCTTGGCCTCCCAAAGTGCTGGGATTACAGGTGTGAGACACTGTGCCCAGCCTTTTTTTTTTTTTTGAGACAGAGTCTTGCACTGTTGCCCAGGATGGAGTTCAGTGCCACAATCTCGGCTCACTGCAACCTCTGCTTCCCGGGTTCAAATGATTCTTCTGCCTAAGCCTCCCGAGTAGCTGGGTTACAGGTGCCTACCACCACGCCCAGCTACTTTTTTGAATTTTTAGTAGAGATAGGATTTCACTATGTTGGCCAGATGGTTTCAAACTCCTGACCTTGTGATCCACCTGCCCTGGCCTCCCAAAGTGCTGGGATTACAGGTGTGAACCACTGTATCTGGCCTTTTCTTTCTTTTTTTTTTTTTTTTCTTTTTTTCAAAACTAATAAAAAACACAATGCCCTTTTTTGTTTTTTTTTTTTTTCTTAAGAGGCTGGAATACCTAGGCCACGGATGGCGCACAATGGCGCGGTCTCGAAAAAAAAAAACTTTCAGCCAACAGGATTATATAATTCTACTGCCTCAGCCTCCTGAGTAGCTGGGATTACAGGCACGCACCACCATGCCCAGCTAATTTTTTGTATTTTTAATAGAGACGGGGTTTCACCGTGTTGACCAGGATGGTCTCGATCTCTTGACCTCGTGATCCACCCGCCTCGGCCTCCCAAAGTGCTGGGATTACAGGCTTGAGCCACCGCGCCCGGCCGAATCTCTCTTCAAAGGCTGTTAAAACACTCCTATTGAGCCAGGACCGGGTTTGGGCTGAGGTCAGTAATGTTATATAATCTTGTTGGCTGAAAGAGAATAGTATCTTAAGGCACAAGAAACAGAAGTATGAGGTCAAGTGATGTCCAAGGTAGGCTTCCTGCATATCCGGAGTTGGGGGATCCTTCTTGACACACAGTTTCCAAAGAAGTATAAATCTTTCCCTCTACTAAATCACTGATGGTGGCCGGGCTCGGTGACTCACACCTGTAATCCAAGCACTCTGAGAGGCCAAGGCAGGCGGATCACCTGAGGTCAGGAGTTCAAGACCAGCCTGGCCAACATGGTGAAACCCCATCTTTACTAAAAATACAAAAATTAGCCAGGTGTGGTGGCACATGCCTGTAATCCCAGCTACTCAGGAGGCTGAGGCAGGAGAATCACTTGAACCTGGGAAGCAGAGGTTACAGTGGGCCAAGGTCTCGCCACTGCACTCCAGCCTGGGCGATAGTGAGACTCCATCTCAAAAAAAAAAAAGCAAACATTGATGACAATATTTTCTCTGCTGAGTAATTTTTTTTTTTTTTTTGAGACAGTCTCACTCTGTCACCCAGGCTACAGTGCAATGACGGGATCTCGGCTCACTGCCTCTTCCGCCTCCCAGGTTCAAGCAATTCTCCTGCCTCAGCCTCCCAAGTAGCTGGCATTACAAGTGTCCATTACTACAGCTGGCTAATTTTTGTATTTTTAACAGAGACTGGGTTTCACTATGTTGCCCAGGCTGGTCACGAACTCCTGACCTCAGGTGATCCACAGGCCTTGGCCTCTGATAGGGTTTGGCTCTGTGTCCCCACCCAAATCTCATCTTGAAGCTCCCATAATTCCCACCTGTTGTGTGAAGGACTGGGTGGGAGATTATTGAATTATGGGGGCAGGTCTTTCCCATGCTGTTCTCATGATAGTGAATGGGTCTCATGAGATTTGATGGTTTTAGAAAAGGGAGTTTCTCTGCATAAACTCTCTTATTTGCCTGTCACCATCCATGTAAGATGGGACTTGCTTCCCCTTCCCTTCAGCCATGACTGTGAGGCCTCCCCAGCCATGTGGAACTGTAAGTTCAATTAAATTGTCTTTATCAGCAGTGTGAAAACAGACTCATACAGCCTCCTAAAGTGCTGGGGTTACAGTTGTGAGCCACCACACCTGGCCACGGCTGAGTAATCTTAAATAGAGAAAATCCATAATCCAAGCACTGTGGAGGCCAAGGCAGGTGGATCACCTGAGGTCGGGAGTTCAAGACCAGCCTGACCAACATGGTGAAACCTCGTCTTAAAAAAAAAAAAAAAAAAAAAAAAGGAGAAAATCCATTATAGCCTATGCTACTCAAATGGAGATGTTTGGTTGAAGTATGGCTACAACTAGTGGTGAAATAGACAGTGAGAAATAAATAACCTAGGTATTCCAGAATCTTCCCCAGAGCTCAGCTGAGATTTAATTGTAGAGAAGTAAGATTATAAGCTTTATCAGTGGGGAAAAAAAAAAAAAAACAAGAAAAGAGTTTTGAGTTAGCAGCTGTTCATTAAGATATTTTAGGATGCAGATCAATAAGATCCTTTCTAAGCTGTATACCTGCTGAAACAACTTAAAGTCCTGTCTGAGGCTGGGCGTGGTGGCTCACGCCTGTAATCCAAGCACTTTGGAGGCCAAGGCGGGTGGATCACCTGAGGTCGGGAGTTCAAGACCAGCCTGACCAACATGGTGAAACCGTGTCTTTAAAAAAAAAAAAAAAAAATAGGCCAAGCAAGGTGGCTCACGCCTGTAATCCCAGCACTGCGGGAGTCCGAGGTGGGTGAATCACGAGGTCAAGAGATCAAGACCGTCCTGGCCAATATGGTGAAACCTTGTCTCTACTAAAAAATACAAAAATTAGCTGGGCGTGGTGGCGCGCTCCTGTAGTCCCAGCTACTCGGGAGGCTGAGGCAGGAAAATTGCTTGAACCCAGAAGTCGGAGATTGCAGTGAGCCGAGATTGCGCCACTGCACTCCAGCCTGGCACTTGGTGACAAAACAAGACTCTGTCTCAAAATAAATAAATAAATAAATAAAATAAAGTCCTGTTTGGTCCCTTGTCTACCTCCCATTTATAGTTCCCCTAGCTGGGTGACGTGGCTCACGTCTGTAATCCCAGCACTTTGGGAGGCTGAGGTGGGTGGATCACCTGAGGTCAGGAGTTCAAGACCAGCCTGGCCATCATGGTGAAACCCCACCTTAAAAAAAAAAAAAAGCATCAGTAGATGGTTTGCTCACTTCCTCTTCTGGTGAGGCAGGGAGTCCTATCCCAGTGTTATGGGAGGGCTGGACACACAACACCCGACACTGGACAGATGACACTAACAGCAGTTTAGCTGCATAGACTCACGGCCTGAGGAAGGACGTCACCACACACCAGGCAGGATCAGACAGAGGTTGCACTTGGGAGCCGAGTGAAGTAGCTGCAACTGTGTGAGGCAGGATCTGCTGTACCAAGAGGATGAGGTTGCCCCCGGCTCCTGAGGGAGGATGGGATGGGCTTGTTTAAAGAATTCTGTGGACCAGGCGCGGTGGCTCACGCCTGTAATCCCAGCACTTTGGGAGGCTGAGGTCGGCAGATCACCTGAGGTCAGGAGTTTAAGACCAGCCTAGTGAAACTCTGCCTCTACTAAAAAAAAAATATATATATATATATATATAAGTTAGCTGGGCATGGTGGTAGGCGCCTGTAATCCCAGCTACTCGGGAGGCTGAAGCAGGAGAACTGCTTGAACCCGGGAGGTGGAGGTTACAGTGAGCCAAGATCGCACCACTGCACTCCAGCCTGAGCAACAAAGTGTGACTCTGCCTCAAAAAAAAAAAAAAAGTGTTGTGAGCTATCAGGGAAGTGAAACCTATGAGCTTGAGGACGTGGTAGAGTGCAGCTGGCCTAGCTGAGGTGGAACTGGCTGAGTGGGAAACAGAAACACTTTTTTTTTGAGATGGAGTCTCACTCTGTTGCCCAGGCTGGAGTTCAGTGGCACAATCTTGGCTCACTGCAACCTCTGCTTCCTGGGTTCAAGCGATTTTTCTGCCTCAGCCTCCCAAATAGCTGGGTTGCCACTATGCCTGGTTAATTTTTTGTATTTTAGTAGAGATGGGGTTTCATCATGTTGCCCAGGACGGTCTCAAACTCCTGAGCTGCCTCAGCCTCCCAAAGTGATGGGTTACAGATATGAGCCACCGAACCTGGCCTCCTAGAGCTGGGAAACCCTTGATGATGTCTTTTTTTTTTTTAGAGAGAGTCTTGCTCTGTCCCTCAGGCTGGAGTGCAGTGGCATGATCTCGGCTCAATGCAACCTCCACCTCCTAGGTTTAAGTGATTCTCCTGCCTCAGCCTCCTGGGTAGCTGGGATTACAGGCGCACACCAACACACCTGGCTAATTTTTGTATTTTTAGTAGAGACAGAGTTTCACAGCCTAGAGCAGTGGCTCATGCCTGTAATCCTAGCACTTTGGGAGGCCAAGGGGGGTCAGGAGTTCAAGACCAGCCTGGCTATCATGGTGAAACCCCATCTTAAAAAAAAAAAAAAAAAAAAAAGAGACGGGGTTTCACCATGTTGGTCAGGCTGGTCTTAAACGCCTGACCTCGTGATCCACCCGTCTTGGCTTCCCAAAGTGCTGGGATTACAGGCGTGAGCCAGCAAACTCTCGATTATCCTGTAAGGCTAAGGATACCGAGGCAGCACAGGAAATTTAAGCCTTACTACCCAGACCAATTTGCAAGTAGAGACCCTCACCCAGGCAGTGCTGAAGGCATTAAGAGGCATACACCCAAACAGAACAGCAAAGTGGGACTATCGGGGGCCAACAGCCTTCTGAGCTGAGAACCCCAGTGGCTGACAGCATCCCGGGCTGAGGGCCTGGAGCAGACTCTGACCCATGTAGTTATTCTCTCTGAACAGGTGATTATTAACTAACAGGTGTTCTGTGTTTTCTCATAGAACCAGGATAAACTAGGTAGGCAGCTGGTGCCTGCTTAACACTGATCACGGACAAACCAGAAAGTATTCTCCACGAGGGAGCCACGGGGGCAGATCTCATAGCCTGCACTTAAAGAATTGTTTTAACTAGTATATAATATACTTACACTATTTTGCTACTTTAGAATGCCCCAAGTAGTTTTCCACTTGGTGGGCGGACCGGCTAGGTTTTCCTTCCGCTGTTCTTCTTAGCAAACAATATAAATTTATCATGCATTCAGCATTTCTCAACGCCTTACAAAACAGTAGAACTAGGAAATATGGTGCCTATTCTGTTAGGATGGATCCATAGACACTTATTTTATGAGATAAAACATATGAATCTCCAGCACCGTGGCTCATGCCTGTAATCCCAGCACTTTGGGAGGCCAAGACCAGCAGATCACGAGGTCAGAAGATTGAGACCAGCCTGGCTAACATGGTGAAACCCCGTCTCTACTAAAAATACAAAAAATTAGCCAGGCATGGTGGCGTGCGCCTGTAATCCCAGCTACCCAGGAGGCTGAGGCAGGAGAATCGCTTAGAACCCAGGAGGCAGAGGTTGCAGTGAGCCGAGATCATGCCACTGCACTCCAGCCTGGGCGACAGAGCAAGACTCCGACTCAAAAAAAAAAAAAAAA
>NW_022437190.1:400579-423565 GCF_009761245.1 Sapajus apella
GGGTATCAGTCTGTTGTCCAGGCTGAAGTGCAGTGGTGCAAACTTTGCTCACTGTAGCCTCGACCTCCTGAGTTCAAGTGATCCTCCCACCTCAGCCTACCAAGTAACTGAGGCTACAGGTATGCGTCACCACACCTGGGTATCTTTTAAATTCTTGGTAGAGACAGGGCCTCTCTATGTTACTTCCCAGGCTGAACTCAAACACCTGGATTCAGGTAATCCTCCCGCTTTGGTCTCTTAAAGTGCTGGGATTACAGATCTAAAGCAATGTGCCTGGCCAGTGATGGATGCTCTTTTAACATGAGTACCCAGTGTCTGGAATCAGGATATGGGATCAGTTAGGTTTTGCTGCATAACCAATTACTCTAAAACTTAAAATACACAGCTTTCAATTAGTTCATAGTTCCAAGGGTCAGCGATTTGGACTGAACACCACTGGGTAATTCTGGTTTGGAAAGGATCAGTTCCATCTCAGCTAAGCTCACTCTGCAACGAGCTGGCGGGTTGGCTGGGCTGGCTTATTCATCTCTTTGCTCTGTCATCCTCTAGTGGATTAGCCTGCATTTATGTACCTTGTGACAGGAGGGCTCCAAAAGTAGCAAGAAAACAAGCCCTATTGAGGCCGAGGCGGGTGGATCATGAGGTCAAGAGATCGAGACCATCCTGGTCTACATGGTGAAACCCCGTCTCTACTAAAAATACAAAAAATTAGCTGGGCATGGTGGTGCGTGCCTGTAATCCCAGCTACTCAGGAGGCTGAGGCAGGAGAATTGCCCGAACCCAGGAGGCGGAGGTTGTGGTGAGCCGAGATTGCGCCATTGCACTCCAGCCGGGGTAACATGAGAAAAACCCCTCTTCAAAAAAAAAAAAAAAAAAAAAAAAAAAAAAAAGAAAACAAGCCCTATTGTGTACATGCTTTTAAAAACCTGTGTGTGTGCCAGGAAATTACCAAATCATCAATGTCTTTTAACATTAAAAGACAACCACTCTGCCACTTAAAACCTAGTACTGACTGACTCACACCTGTAATCCTAGCACTTTGTGGGGCCAAGGCATGAGAATTACTTGAGCCCAGGAGTTAAGAGCAGCGTGGGCAACATAGTGAAATCTTGTCTCTACAGAAAAATACAAAAATTAGCCAGGTATGGTAGCATGTACCTGTAGTCCCAACTACTCAAGGGGCTGCAGTGGGAGGATCACCTGAGGTCACCTGGGAGGTCAGGGCTGCAGTGAGCTGTGATCAAGTCACTACCCTCCAGCCTGGGTGACAGAATAAGACCCTATCTCTAAAATAAAAACCAAAACGTAGCCAGGCGTGGTGGCACATGCCTGTAGTCCCAGCTACTCGGGAGGCTGAGGTGGGAGGATCGCTTGAGCCCAGGAGCTCTGGGCTGTAGTGCGCTATGCCCATTAGGTGTCCGCACTAAGTTCAGCATCAATATGGTGACCTCCCGGGAGCGGGGGACCACCAGGTTGCCAAAGAAGGGGTGAACAGACCCAGATCGGAAACAGAGCAGGTCAAAACTCCTGTGCTGATCAGTAGTGGGATCGCGCCTGTGACTAGCCACCGCACTCCAGCCTGAGCAACATAGCGAGACCCCGTCTTTTCAAAAAAAAAAAAAAAAAAAAAAATGGAGCGAGGGAGGGAGAAAAAACAAAAATGTAAAAGGAAAAGAAATCTAGCAAATAGGCCGGGCGTGGTGGCTCACGCCTGTAATCCAAGCACTTTGGAGTCCAAGGTGGGTGGATCACCTGAGGTCGGGAGTTCAAGACCAGCCTGACCAACATGGTGAAACCCCGTCTTTAAAAAAAAAAAAAAAGAAAGAAAATAAATCTAGCAAATATATTAGTATTTATGCCTTCAGAAAAACAGATTTCTATGTGAATATTGTTATAATTGCAACATATTATCAAGCAAAGAAACCAATGATAGGCCAGGAGCAGTGGCTCACACTTATAATCCCCACACTTTGGGAGGCTGAGGTGGGTGGATAACCTGAGGTCAAGAGTTCGAGACCAGCTTGGCCAACATGGTGAAATCCCATCTCTACTAAAAATACAAAAAATAGCTTAGTGTGGTGGCATGGGCCTGTAATCCCAGCTACTCGAGATGCTGAAGCAGGAGAATCACTTAAACCCAAGAGGCAGAAGTTGCAGTAAGCCGAGATTGTGCCTGGGTGACAGAGCGAGACTGTCTAAAAAAAAAAAAAAAAAAAAAAAAAGAAAGAAGAAAAGAAAACCAATGAGAAAAGCAGTCCTTAGGGTTTAAGATTCTATAGCCAGGTGTGGAGGTTTGGAGGGGAGATTGGGCTTGTGTAAGAGGAAGTTAGAGTTTGGAACTTATCCAAGAGCAGAAAGAGCCATTAAAGGTAGTAAAGCAACGTGGTGAAAGGATCAGATTACATTTTATTTTATTTTATTTATTTATTTTTTTTGAGACGGAGTTTCACTCATGTTACCCAGGCTGGAGTGCAATGGCGCGATCTCGGCTCACCGCAACCTCCGCCTTCTGGGTTCAGGCAATTCTCCTGCCTCAGCCTCCTGAGTAGCCAGGATTACAGGCGTGCGCCACCATGCCCAGCTAATTTTTTGTATTTTTAGTAGAGACGGGGTTTCACCATGTTGACCAGGATGGTCTCGATCTCTTGACCTCGTGATCCACCCGCCTCGGCCTCCCAAAGTGCTGGAACTACAGGCTTGAGCCTCCGCGCCCGGCCCAGATTACATTTTATTTTATTTTATTTTATTTTATTTGAGACAGAGTCGACAGGAAGACTGTCTCAAAAAAAAAAAAAAAAAAATCCCAGCCGGGCACGGTGACTCACGCCTGTAATCCCAGCACTTTGGGAGGCCGAGGTGGGCGGATCACCTGAGGTCAGGAGTTCAAGACCAGCCTGGCCAACACGGTGAAACTCCATCTCTAAAAAAACAAAAAGAGAGAGAAAAAAAATCCCAACTTTGTATTGTTTGCAGAGCATGAAGTGACAAAAGAGACAAACAAGGATATCCAGAGAAATTGGAGAAAAGTGACTGTCTTCGTCCATTCAGGTTTTTCTTTTTTTCCTGAGACAGAGTCTTGATCTGTTGCCCAGGCTGAAGAATAGTGGCTCAATCTCGGCTCACTGCACCCTCCACCTACCAGATTCAAGTGATTCTCCTGCCTTAGCCTCCCAGTAGCTGGGACTACAGATGCATGCCACCATGCCTGGCTAATTTTTGTACTTTTAGTAGAGATGGGGTTTCACCATGTTGGCCAGGCTGGTCTCAAACTCCTGATCTCAGGTGATCCACCCACCTCAGCCTCCCAAAGTGCTGAGATCACAGGCGTGAGCCACCGCACCCGGCCCATTCAGACTATTATAAACTGGGTGGCCAATATCAGCAGCAATTTATTTATCACAGTTTTGGAGGCTGAAAAGTTCAAGATGAGGGCACCGGCAGATTTGGTGTCTGGCGAAGGCCCACTTTCTGGTTTAAATATGGTTCCTTCTTGCTGTGTCCTCCTATGGCGGATGGGATGAGCAAGCTCTCTGGGGTCTTTTATTACAAGAGCACTAATTTCACTCATAAGGATTGAGCGCTCATGATCTAATCACCTCCCAAAGGCCCCACCTCCAATACTATCACCTTGGAGGTTAGGATTTCAACATACGAATTTTTGGGAGACACAACATTCAGACTGTAACACCAAGTGTCAAGAAAGCCAAGAGCAAAACTAAAGTCTTACACCGACAACACCGAGACCAGCTCGGCCGTAGAGACCCCCACCCAGGGGTGCTGAAGGCATTAAGAAGCAGACACCCAGATAGAACAGTAAAGTGGGACTGTCGGGGGCCAACAGCCTTCCAAGCTGACAGCATTCCCAGCCTGGAGCAGATTCTGACCCACATATTTATTCTCTCTGAACAGGTGATTATTAACAAACAGGCGTTCTGTGTTTTCTCATAGACCCAAGATAAACTAGGTAGGCAGCTGGTGCCTGCTTACCACTGATCACAGACAAACCAGAAAGTATTCTCCACGAGGGAGACACAGGGGCAGGGTCACATATCCCATGCTTATAGAATTGTTTTAATTGGTGTATGGTACACATATACTATTTTGCTACTTTTGAATGCCCTAAGCAGTTTTCCACTTGGGGGTCAGGGGCGGGGGGCAAAGGGGGGGGGCGGGGGAGGCCAGGTTTTCCTTGCCATCATTCTTTTTAGCAAACAATATAATTTTATCATACTCTTAGCATTTCTCAGCAATCATATACTCAGCATTTCTCAACACACCGATAAAAATATCAAATACAGTAATGTTTTTCAGCATGTAAATTTTGCTTTTCACTTCTGTGGTTGCATTAAATAAATCAGTATGTTGTGTTCATAAAATCAGTACGTTGTGTTTTTAAAATCTGATTGATTTTTTAAATGCTACTGTGAAATTTCAGCTGTCCCTAAAAAGAAGCACCAGGACTCATGGACAGCATATATTTTTATAATTTTTTTTTTTTTTTTTTTTTTGAGACGGAGTTTCACTCTTGTTGCCCAGGCTGGAGTGCAATGGTGCGATCTCGGCTCACCGCAACCTCCGCCTCCCAGGTTCAGGCAATTCTCCTGTCTCAGCCTCCTGAGTAGCTGGGATTACAGGCATGCACCACCATGCCCAGCTAATGTTTTTGTATTTTTAGTAGAGACGGGGTTTCACCATGTTGACCAGGATGGTCTCGATCTCCTGACCTCGTGATCCACCCACCTCGGCCTCCCAAAGTGCTGGGATTACAGGCTTGAGCCACCGCGCCCGGCCTTATTTTTATAATTTTTAAATCAATGAGGAAATGAAAGGCCACCTCAAAAATAAGCGAAACTTCCAGTCTGGATTGTGGCTTAAATAGCTTGTGGCAGACAAATTGTTTGCTGAGACGAACCAGCAAAGCTGATCAATACCAAAAATAACTATTAGAAAGCATCAGAGAGGCTTCCACAGGGTCTTCATGAGCCAACACCCTGGAGAGAGGGAAAGCTGGGCATAGCACCTGCTAGCTCTTCAGCAGTGACTGAAGGACTGCCTGTCTGAGCAGAAGATGACAACTGGGAGCTGATAACTAAATGATAGAACTTTAGACAAGCACTCCTCTATGAATAATGAAGAGCTAAGAATGGACTTTTTTTTTTTTTTTTTTTGAGACGGAATTTCGCTCTTGTTACTCAGGCTGGAGTGCAATGGCGCCATCTCGGCTCACTGCAACCTCCGCCTCCTGGGTTCAGGCAATTCTCCTGCCTCAGCCTCCTGAGTAGCTGGGATTACAGGCATGCGCCACCATGCCCAGCTAATTTTTTGTATTTTTAGTAGAGACGGGGTTTCACCATGTTGACCAGGATGGTCTCGATCTCTTGACCTCGTGAGCCACCCACCTCGGCATCCCAAAGTGCTGGGATTACAGGCGTGAGCCACCGCGCCCGGCAGAATGGACTTTTTTTTTTTGAAGCAGGGTCTCACTTATTACCCAGTCTACAGTGCAGTGGCCCAATCTGGGCTCACTGCAACCTTCAAGTCTGGGGCTCTAGCCATCCTCCCACCTCAGCCTCCCAAGTAGCTGGGACTACAGGCACACCCCACCACACCCAGTTAAGTTTTGCATTTTCAGTAGAGACAGGGTTTCTCTGGGGTTGCCCAGAGTGGTTTCGAGCTCCTGGGTTCAAGTGATCCGCCCACCCTGCCCTCCCAAAGTGCTCAGGTTACAGACACGCATCACTGCACCTGGCCCAAGAACAGACCATTAATTCATAAAGAATGAAATCCAGTTTGTTATATTTTTATTTTTATTTATTTGTGAGACGGCGTTTTGCTCTTGTTGCCCAAGCTTGAGTGCAGTGGCACGATCTCGGCTCACCGCAACCTCCGCCTCCTGGGTTCATGCAATTCTCCCGCCTCAGCCTCTCTGGTAGCTGGGATTACAGGTGCATGCCAACACACCCAGGAAATATTTTGTATTTTTAGTAGAAACAGGTTTCACCGTGTTAGCCAGGCTGGTCTCGGACTCTTGACCTCAGGTGATCTGCCCGCCTCAGCCTCCCAAAGTGCTGGGATTACAGGCATGAGCCACTGTGCCCAGTGATATTTATTATTTATTTATTTGAATTGGTACAAAGTTTACTAGGTCATACGACATGGCTCACAAGCGGTGGGAAATTCCAATGACGGCATTGTTCGTTGGTTGGTTCCTTTTACCCAAATGGAGACACAACACAGCCCACAGGATTGTCACCTCCCCCCAGGAGACAAACAGAATGCAGGACTGTCACACGTAGCTAGGACTGGTTCCACGGACACACAGCTTTGTGGCATTGACACACCATGACGGGATGCCAGGCCACAGTGGGTGCCAGGAGGGGAGGAAGCGGCTAATGCTATGCCCACACTCGCCTTCAGGCAGTGCCCCCGGGAGGGAGGCCTGGCAGTGTCTGCTGGTGATAATACATTTCACACGGGGAGGGGGAACCCCGAGGATGGACTTTGGAGGCCCAGAAGACCTGTCAGGTGGTAGGACTTTCTATCTCCAGCCAATAAATAACTCCTCTGGATGAATGCATACATTAGAAATGGATACCAGTACACTTCACACGTGGGGGACCAGGTCGAAGTCAAACCATGCAGAGTGGCAGGGCAGGTGAAGGGAGATCCGGGTGAGAGATATTATCAACAGCACACCCTCTATTCTGTACCCTACAATATACACCATTAGTTGGAGTTTGCTTTCCTCCCCACGCCAGGGGGCCGCGGTGCTGGCGTCCCCCAGCACGGCTGGCTGGGAGGGTGGGGGTTGCCGCTCGAAGAGAGGAGTGCTAGAGGGGCAGCAGGTGGGGGTCCCGGGCTCTTAGCTGCTTGCCTCTGAGCGCAACCGCAGCCCACGGCCGTGATGAGGGCGGCCCCCTGGCGGCTGCCATCCTCAGATAGGAGGAAGGGCACGTTACATTTTGGTGACAGTTCCTTCGCCTTTTGGTGCATGATTCTGGAGAAGTGCGGATGAAGCTTGTAGAGCATCCCGTCCACTCCCACGGTCACGTTCAGATGGTCCAGTCCTCTGCTGTCGGGATCTCATTCACCACCGCAGCCATGCCTGCACCACATAGCTGCGCGGCCCTCCTGGACACCACCCCGCACACGGTCTTGACGAGGACACTGTCATCGCAGGTGCTTTTCAGACCCAGCTGCTAGAGGATGGCCCGGACCCGGAGCAGTGCTAATCGGTCAGTCTCGATCTGAGAGAGGAACTTGGTCTCACAGATGCCCTGGGTCTTCAGCGGCTCAGAGATCTGCCCTGGGAAAAGGAATCCCTTCTTGGTGAAGTAGATCAAGATGTTGCGGACAACTTCACCCAGGTACATGCCACTGATCATCTCGTACCTTTGTTTCCCAGCGTTTAGGGAATATTCGTCCACCAGTCTGTCATAGTTTGTCCTGATATCATCCAGACACCCGTTGTCCCCAAAGCCCCCCCGCTCCATGTTGATGCACATCTGCCCCTGGTCCCCGTCCACCATCTCCACGTTCTTCATCTCCTCCATGTAGCAGGCATTTCTGCCGGTCCCAACAATGAGTCCAGCCTCACAGGTGGGCTCCTCATAAGCACAGGTCATCATGGTGCCCACCGTGTCGTTGACTACAGCACCACGTCCAGGTCAAATTCCTCTCTCCTTTTTCTCGCATCCCTTAGTAAGGTGACTACATCATGCCCCACATAGTCTGTTGCTTTAAAACCCTTTGTCCACGTGATCAAGATTCCAGCATCCAGACTCATCTGCTTGCAGGGAAATGAGAACATGAAGCCCAGCGGCATCCTGGGGCCTTTGATCCCCATGTAGTCCAGGAAGTCAGAGATGCAGGAGACAATGTGATCAAACAGCTCTTCCCCAGTGCCCTGCATGATTTCAGTAGGAATGGCATAGATCTTGTCAAGCATTTCCACTGTTCTTTTGTTCCCACTGCGGATTTTTGCCAGCAGCACACGGAAATTAGTTCCTCCAAGATCCAAGGCCAAAAAGTCGCCATTCTTGGTCTCGTCTCGGGTGCTCCAGACTAAGGAGGGCAGCGTCTTGACCATGGCATTATTGTGCATCTGCTTCCGCAGGCCCAGCTCCATCTCAGCCCACATGCTCTTCTTCACCTCCAGCAGCATGTCCTTCGTGAGGTGGGAATGAGCCAGGGTCTCCTTTATCTGCTGGTGCTGCTCAGCCAAGCGGTAGGCCACCGCCGTCACCATGGCGTTTGCCCCTGACACTCCGAGAGGAGGAAGCGCACATCGGAGTCTGGCACCAAGCGCCTCAGAGTCTTGTGAAAACGCAGGGAATACTGTGGGTGTGTCTTGTGAAGAGGCCTGTCGACACCAACCATGGTCTGAAGCCTAGGTGTGCCCTTGTTATCACACAGGCGGTTCAAGATGGCACCCAGCGTGGCAGCCACCAGGTTGGCCGAGCAAAACGACAATGGTGCACACATGCTGGACTGAAACACAATCATCATCAGACGGCTCCACTCCCAGGCAGGTCAGGATTTCTTTGGCATTGTGCAGACCTTCCTTATTCTTTTCGATGGCTGACACATCAGTGGTGTTAAACTTCCCTCTGGTGAGCAGCTCCGGGGTGATCCGCCCTCCAAATAAGAGGCCCTCCTTGGCCATCTTGACCAGGATCAGTCGAACCAGCTCTCCCAAGTACATGCCACTGATCATCTTCTCAAAAAGCTGTAAGATGATGAGTGGCATGTACTTGGGAGAGCTGGTTCGACTGATCCTGGTCAAGATGGCCAAGGATGTCTTCTAAGGATCCATCATCTCCAAAGGCTCCCCATTCCGTATTGGGACACATTCTTCCCTCGTCTCCTTCCACCAGATCAATGTGCCTCAGTTCCTCCATGTAGCAAGTATTGGTGCCAGTGCCGATGATCAGGCCGACTTCACACTGCTGGTCGTCATAGCCACAGATCATCATGGTACCCACTGTGTCATTCACCACAGCTACAATGTTGGCATCATAGTCCCCTCGCTTTTTTGTTGCTTTGTTGAGCAGCTTGACCACATCTGCTCCTTCGACGCTGCTCGCTTTAAATCGCTTTGTCCAGGTGATCAGGACGGCCTCATCTATTTTGGATTGTTGGCAAGGAAAAGAAAATGTGAATCCCACAGGTAACTTCTTGTCCTTGATCTCCTTTTTCGCCATGAAATCTCCCAGTCACTCAGCGACATGATCAAAAAGCTGGCTTCCACTGTCGTGCACGATGTTCTCTGGGATGTCATAAACCTCAGACTCCATGCGAACATTCTGGTTTTTCTCGATTCTCTTGCACCCACAGAATTCGAAGGGAAGACCCACAAAGATCCAGGGCAATGAAATCTCCCTTTTCAGAGCCATCAGGAATGGACCTTACAAATGTTGGCAACATCTTGACTGTGGCTGTTGGATTAAAATCCCAGGAGAGGCCATTCTTCAACTCCTTCTTGAAGCGAGTCATGATATCTATGAGAATTTCCTCGGAGAGCCGCATGGCATAGAGATACTTGTCAATCTTTTTGACTTGGTCATCGTTCAGCTCCGTGAAGTAATAGGCCAGAAGCTGTGCGGCAATCATGCTGGCGGTCGGGGACTCGGGGCGGCAGGCTTGGGGCCGGTCGATCCTCCGCAGCCTGGCTGAGCTGTCTATTTATTTTTTTGAGACAGAGTCTGCCTCTGTTGCCCAGGTTGGAGTGCAATGATGCAACCTCGGCTCACTGAAACCTCTGCCTCCCAGGTTCAAGCAATTCTCCTGCATCAGCCTCCTGAGTAGCTGGGACTATAGGTGCAGGTCACCATGCCTGGCCAATTTTTGTATTTTTGGTAGAGATGAGCCTTCACCACTTTGGCCAGGCCGGTCTCAAACGCGTGACCTCAGGCGATCCGCTGGCCTTGGCCTCCCAAAGTGCTGGATTACAAGTGTGAGCCACCACACCCAGCTATTTTTATTGTTTTGAGACGGAGTCTTGTCTGGCTCTGTAACCCAGGCTGGAGTGCAGTGGTGCAATCTCGGCTGACTGCAGCCTTCACTTCCTGAGTTCAAGTGATTCTCACGCCTCAGTCTCCCAGATAGCTGGAATTACAGGCATGAGCCACCGCCCAGCTAATTTTTGTACTTTTAGTAGAGACAGGGTTTTGCTATGTTGCTGAGACTGGTCTCAAACTCCTGGGCTTGAGTGATTCACTCACCTTGGCCTCCCAACATACTGGGATTACAGGTGTTAGTCACTGAGCCCTGCCTAAAATTTTGAGATTAGTTTTGAATAAACTCAACGCCTGATTGAATCAAGGTAAAATCTACTTTAACTCCAACTACAAAGCAAAAGTAAATTGTCAGCTGGTTTGGTGGTTCACACCTGTAATTCCAGCAGTTTGGGAGGTGGAGACAGGCAGATCACCTGTGGTCAGGAGTTTGAGACCAGCCTGGCGAACATGGTGAAACCCCGTCTCTACTAAAATTACAAAAAAATAAGCCAGGTGTGCTGGTGTGTGCCTGTAGTCCCATCAGCTCAGGGAGGCTAAGGTAGGAGAACTGCTTGAATCCAGGAGGTGGAGGTTGCAGTGAACCAAGATTGAGCCATTGCGCCACTGCACTCCAGCCTGGGTGAAAGAGCAAGACTCCATCTCAAAAAAAAAAAAAAAAAGTAAATTGTCTCTGGAAAAAAGAAAGATTGGCCAGGCGCGGTGGCTCACGCCTGTAATCCCAGCACTTTGTGAGGCAGAGGCAGGTGGATCACCTGAGGTCAGGAGTTCAAGACCAGCTGGCCAACGTGGTGAAACCTGGTCTCTAATAAAAATACAAAAATTGGGCCAGGCGTGGTGGCTCAAGCCTGTAATCCCAGCACTTTGGGAGGCCGAGGCGGGTGGATCACGAAGTCAAGAGATTGAGACCATCCTGGCCAACATGGTGAAACCCCATCTCTACTAAAAGTACAAAAAAATTAGCTGGGCATGGTGGTGCGTGCCTGTAATCCCAGCTACTCAGGAGGCTGAGGCAGGAGAATTGCCTGAACCCAGGAGGCGGAGGTTGCAGTGAACCAATTGCCGCTGCACTCCAGCCTGATGACAGCGCAAGATTCCGTCTCAAAAAAAAAAAAAATTTCAACTTTTTCATTTTCTTTTTTTGAAACAGAGCTTCACTCTCGTTGCCCAGGCTGGAGTGCAATGGTGTGATCTCGGCTCACTGCAACCTCTGCCTCCCAGGCCCAAATGATTTTCCTGCCTCAGTCTCCTGAGTAGCTGGGATTACAGGTGCCTGCCGACACGTCTGGCTAATTTTTTTTTTTTTTTTGGTAGAAACAAGGTTTCATCAGCCGGGCGCGGTGGCTCACGCCTGTAATCCCAGCACTTTGGGAGGCCGAGGCGGGTGGATCATGAGGTCAAGAGATCGAGACCATCCTGGTCAACACGGTGAAACCCCGTCTCTACTAAAAATACAAAAAAATTAGCTGGGCATGGTGGCACATGCCTGTAATCCCAGCTACTCGGGAGGCTGAGGCAGGAGAATTGCCTGAACCCAGGAGGCGGAGGTTGCGGTGAGCCGAGATCGCGCCATTGCACTCCAGCCTGGGTAACAAGAGCGAAACTCCGTCTCAAAAAAAAAAAAAGAAGGTTTCATCTTATTGACCATGGCTGGTCTCAAACTCCTGACCTCAGGTGATCCTCCCGCCTTGGCATCCCAAAGTGCTGGGATTACAGATGTGAGCCACAGCACCTGGCCAATTTTCTCATTTTCTAGAGCTAACTGAACGCATATTTTTCAAAACAATTGGGCCAGGTGCAGTGACTCACACCTGTAATCACAGCGGTTTGGGAAGCCACCGTGGGAGGATCACTTGAGGATGGTCAGGAGGCCAGCCTGGGCAACATAGAAAGATCCTGATTCTATTTAAGAAAAAAAAAATGCAGGGCACGGTGGCTCATGCCTGTAATCCTAGCACTTTGGGAGGCCGAGGTGGGTGGATCACCTGAGGTCAGGAGTTCAAGACAAGCCTGACCATCATGGTGAAACCCCACCTTTAAAAAAAAAAAAAAAGAAAAAAAAATTAAAAGAATAAGGAGTTTCAGTGGCTTACAATCAGATATCCCCTATCAGAAAATCCTACTATCGACCGGGCGTGGTGGCTCAAGCCTGTAATCCCAGCACTTCGGGAGGCCGAGGCGGGTGGATCACGAGGTCAAGAGATCGAGACCATCCTGGTCAACATGGCGAAACCCCATCTCTACTAAAAATACAAAAGATTAGCTGGGCATGGTGGTGCATGCCTGTAATCCCAGCTACTCAGGAGGCTGAGGCAGGAGAATTGCCTGAACCCAGGAGGCGGAGGTTGCGGTGAGCCGAGATCGCGCCATTGCACTCCAGCCTGGGTAACAAGAGCGAAACTCCGTCTCAAAAAAAAATAAATAAAAATAAAAATAAAATAAAAAAATAAAGTGATAACATCAAATGCTGGCAAAAATGTGGAGAAACTGAATTACTCATATATTGTTGATGGCAATGTAAAAAGGAACAGCCACTCTGGAATAGAGCTGGGCAATTTCTTAATAAACCAGGGTTTGGAAAGGGAAATGGGAAATGAGTTTGGCTTTAAAGGACAACAAAAAGATTCATATGGTGATGGATTTGTTCTGTATCTTAACTGTGTCAGTGTCGATATCCTGGTTGCGATGTTGCACCTTAATTTTGTAAGATGTTACTAATGAGAGAAGTGGATTAAAGCTTAAAGTGGACCTGGCATGGTGGCTCACACCTGTAATTCCAGCACTGTGGGAGGTTGAAGTGGGCTGATCACTTGAGGTCAGGAGTTCAAGACCAGCCTGGCCAACATGATGAAACCTCATCTCCACTAAAAACACAAAAATTAGCTGGGCATGGTGGCACGTGCCTGCAATCCTAGCTCTTTGGGAGGCTGAGGCAGGAGAATTGCCTGAACCCAGGAGACAGAGGTTGCGGTGAGCCGAGATCGCGCCATTGCACTCCAGCCTGGGTAATGAGAGTGAGACTCCGTCTCAAAAAAAAAAAAAAAAAGAAAAGAAAATCCTACTATCAGGTCTTCTACTTTCAGGAAGCTCTAGAATTCTGCATTAGCAGCATGTTTGTATGTTGGTGGGAAAGACCAGGTGCTGAGGAAAATGTTGACAATGCAGCGAGCAGCTTGAGAATTGCTGAATAAGTCAGAGAGGATGAACTCAAGTACAAACCAAAACCTATTGGCCTTAGGAAGGAGTGTGGACATTTTATGCAGGACAGATTTATGCTGTAGAAACTTATCTACTTTTTTAGGCCGGGCGCGGTGGCTCACGCTTGTAATCCCAGCACTGTGGGAGGCCGAGACGGGTGGATCACGAGGTCAAGAGATCGAGACCATCCTGGTCAACATGGTGAAACCCCGTCTCTACTAAAAATACAAAAATTAGCTGGGCATGGTGGCGCACGCCTGTAGTCCCAGCTATTCGGGAGGCTGAGGCAGGAGAATTGCCTGAACCCAGGAGGCGGAGGTTGCGGTGAGCCGAGATCGCACCATTGCACACCAGCCTACACAACAAGAGAGAAACTCAGTATAAAAAAAAAAAAAAAAGAAACTTATCTACTTTTTTGTGGTTTTAGGGGAAGGAAGATATCCTCCTATATTTCCAAGATTCTTTTTACCAACAGCTTTTTGTTAGGAAGGCCTGCATTCTCACAATTGAACACAGGAATAGAACCAGTTCGGAGAAGCTCAAAACTGACAATATGAAAAAATGAAAAGCAAAGAGAGCTTCTTTTGTTGTTATTATTATTATTATTATTATTATTTTTGAGACAGAGTCTCGCTCTCTAGCCCAGGCTGGAGTGCAGTGGCACAATCTTGGCTCACTGCAACCTCTGCCTCCCAGGTTCAAGCAACTCCCTGCCTCAGCCTCCAGAGTAGCTGGGATTACAGGCGCATGCCACCACACCTGGATAAGTTTAGTATTTTTAGTAGAGACAGGATTTCACCATGTTGGCCAAGCTGGTCTGGAACTCCTGATCTCGTGATCTGCCCGCCTCAGCCTCCCAAAGTGCTGGGATTACAGGCGTGAGCCACTGTGCCAGGCCTGAGAGCTTCTTTTAACATTTGGAACTAAGAAAGAAAATTCTGGCTGGGCGTGGTGGCTCACGCCTGTAATCCCAGCACTTTGGGAGGCCGAGGCAGGCAGATCACTAGGTCAGGAGTTTGAGACTAGCCTGAGCAACATGGTGAAACCCCATCTCTACTGAAAATGCAAAATTAGCTGGGCGTGGTGGCACGCCCCTATAATCTCAGCTACTAAGGAGGCTGAGGCAGGAGAATCACTTGAACCCAGGAGGTGGAGATTGCAGTGAGCCGAGATTGTGCCATTGCACTCCGGCCTGGGTGACAGAGTGAGACGTCATCTCAAAAAAAAAAAAGAAGAGAAAATCCTAGTCCTGTAACTATATGAGCAAATGGTAGTTTTGAATTTTAGCTGAAGAGTTTGAGGTTACAGGAAGGAAAAAAAAAAAAAAGAAGGAAAAAAATTGAATTTTATACTAAATGCTAAAGAAACTGACAAACAACTGCTTGAGAAAAAAGGAAACTTTGTGCCTCTGCCAGCAGAACTCTCTTTGCTGCTGTTCAGTGCCTCTTGGCTAAAACAAGCACCCAGCCACAGGATCAAATGTTGTTTCTTGGAACTGATTAACAGCCGCAGACCAATTTGTTTACAGTTTGCCTCACCATTTATGACTCATTTCTGTTAATGGTATTTCTGGGAAGATAGTTCCAGAAATTATGTCTTAAACTTAATTCAGGTCAACTAATACAAATATGACATTTCTATGACTATAAAAAAGATTGCATTGGTGCAAAAGAAATTGTGGTTTTTGTCATGAAATGTAATGGCGAAAACTGCAATTATATTTGCACTAAATTAATAAATAAGACTGGGTGCAGTGGCTCACGTCTATAATCACAGCACTTTGGAAGGCTCAGGCAGGCAGATCAGTTGAGGCCAGACTTTGAGACCAACCTGGCCAAAGTGGTGAAACCCTGTCTCTACTAAGTACAAAAATTATCTGGACACGAAGGTACCCACCTGTAGTCCTAGCTACTCAGGGGGGACTTGGATGGGGGAGAATTGCTTGAGCCAGGGAGGTGGAGGATGCAATGACCTGAGAATGAGCCACTGAACCCCAGCCTGGGCAACACAGTGAGACCCTGTCTAAAAATAAAATAATAATAAGTTGATAAGTAAGAGCTGAATGTTTCTATTTTTCCCCCTCTTCCTCCAGGAGCCTGCAGTGACATCCCTCATCCTCGCCTCCATACTGGCATTAACTGTACCTTCAATCACTTCCTCTGGAATGATACCTTATCTTTGTCCGCAAAAAGATCACCAATCCTGCCATATTTTACAAATATCCCACTATTGACCTTATACCCTTCCACAACAGATCTGGTTTTCCTCTTTTTTTTTTTTTTTTTTTTTATAAAGATAGGGTTTCACCATGTTGGTCAGGCTGGTCTTGAACTCCCGACCTCAGGTGATCCGCCCGCTTTGGCCTCCAAAGTGCTTGGATTATAGGCGTGAGCCACCACACCCAGCCTCTCTCTCTCTTTTTTTTTTTTGAGACAGAGCCTTGCTCTTGTGGTCCAGGATGGAGTGCATTGGTGCGATCTTGGCTCACTGCAACCTCTGCTTCCGAGGGTTCAAGCGATTCTCCTGCCTCAGCCTCCCAAATAACTGGGACTATAGGCATGCGCCACCACGCCCAGCAAATTTTTGTATTTTTAGCAGAGATAGGGATTCACCGTGTTGGCCAGGCTGGTCTCAAACCAGCCTGCCTCGGCCTCCCAAAATCTGGCATTACAGGCGTGAGCCACCGCACCTGGCCTGGTTTTCTTCTTGTATTCTCATGTAACCTCTGCTGCCACAATGGTTTCCTCTAATAATCATTTAAGTCAAAACTGTGTATTCACAAAACAAAAATGAATTAAGGGCAGCGGTGGGGTGAAGGTGCCGCAGGAGCTTTGGGCTCTGCTGGCTGTTGCATCAGTTTGCCCCATTTCCTCTTGGCCGCTCAGTCCCAGTGGGCGGGGCCTGTGTGAGTGGTGCAGGGATAGCAGCTGTATGGGTAGGTAGATTCCATAGCGTTTGCCTATCTCACGTAGGGCATCTTGGGCTACACAGGTGTTGGTAAATCATGCTTACCGCCACAGTTTACAGGCAGGAGGTTTCAGCCAGTGTGTGACAGTACTATTGAAGAGTCTGGCGCTCCAGGGAGAGCTAGTGATGGAAACAAACACTGAGATATGCATTACAGCAGGGCAGGAACTGTTTCCTGCCACCACGAGGTCTGATTACGGGTGTTGCAGGGGCTTGAGTAGTCTATGGGCTGGCTGGAAGATGCCTGCCCGCATTCCAGTTCTGCATGGTCATCATGCTTACTGGAAATAAAAAAGATGCAGAATCCAGAAGAGAAGATTAAAAAAAAAAAAAAAAAAGTGAGGCTTTTGCCCCAGGACATGGACTTCTTCACAGAAATTTCTGCTAACTCTGCTTCCAATGTAAAAGGGGCGTTTACTAATACAGCAAGAGAAACTTCTGAAAAAATCCAAGGGGTCTTTGACATTGATAAGGAGGCAAATGGCTTAATATTTGTCCTCGATAATACAATGTATGCAGGAAATCAGGGAGGATGTGGGTGGGGCTGCCGCTGATTCGAGTGTTGACAGCTGCTGGTCTAGTTTGGTGCTTTTCAAACTTTTAAGTAGCATCTAGGGATCTGGTTAAAATGCAGAGTCAGATTCAGTAGGTGTGGTGGTGGACCAGTCTTGAGATTGCATCTCATATGGACACACTGCATCAAAAATTTGAATTTTCTGTCTAGTTGCACAAATGGGGACCTACTCACTTATTCTTTACCCTCTCTACTCCTGTTCAGCTGAGACATGAAACTACTTGAAATTTTTTTTTTTTTTAAAGACGGGGTTTCACCATGTTGGTCAGGCTGATCTTGAACCCCCAACCTCAGGTGATCCATCTGAGGATGGAGGCCTTGGCCTCCAAAGTGCTTGGATTACAGGCATGAGCCACCACGCCTGGCCTAATGTTCTTCTTTTTTTTTTTTTTCTTTTGAGATGGAGTTTCACTCTTGTTGCCCAGGCTGGAGTGCAATGTCGGGATCTTGCAATCTCGGCTCACTGCAACCTCCGCCTCCCAAGTTCAAGTGATTCTCCTGCCTCAGCCTCCTGAAAGTAGCTGGGATTACAGGTGCCTGCCACCATGGCCAGCTAATTTTTGTATTTTTAGTAGAGATGGGGTTTCACCATATTGGCCAGGCCGGTCTTGAACTCCAGACCTCAGGGGAACCACCCACCCTGGCCTCCCAAAGTGCTGGGATTACAGGCCTGAGCCACCTCACCCTGCTTTTTTTTATTTTTTATTTTTTTTGAGACAGAGTCTCGCTCTGTTGCTCAGGCTGGAGTGCACTGGAGCTATCTGGGCTCACTAAAACCTCTGCCTCCCAGGTTCAAGCAATTCTCCTGCCTTAGCCTCCTGAGCAGCTGGGAATACAGCTGCATGCCACCACACCCGGCTAATTTTTTGTATTTTTAATAGAGATGGGCTTTCACTATGTTTTTGTTTTGTTTTGTTTTGTTTTTTGTTTTTCAGTGAACAGCTCCTTGCTACAGGGGTTTCACTATGTTGGCCAGGCTGATCGCTAACTCCTCACCTCATGATCCACCCACATCCGCCTCCCAAAGTGCTGGGATTGCAGGCATGAGTCACTGCACTCAGCCTGGAATTTTGTTGTTGTTGTTGTTGTTTTTGTTTTTGAGATGGAGTCTCGCTCTGTGGCCCAGGCTGGAATGCAGTGGCAGATCTTGGCTCACTGCTAACCCCACTTTCTGAGTTCACCATGTTGGTAAGGCTGGTCTCGAACTCCTGCCTCAGCCTCCTGAGTAGGTGAAATTACAGGCTCCTGCCACCATGCCTGGCTTGTATTTTTAGTAGAGACAGGGGTTTTGCCATGTTGTCCATGCTGGTCTAGAACTCATGACCTCAAGTGATCCTTCTACCTTGGCCTCCCAAAGTGCTGGGATTACAGGCGTAAGCCACAGTACCTGGCCCAAATCTGTCTTTTTAAATTAATATTAATCATTTATCCAAATTTATACAAAAATTCAAAGGATTAAAGACTTCTTTGACATGTTTAAAACCATTTCAAGGTGGGCACAGCTGGAATTATAGGCACCTGCCATCACGCCCAGCTAATTTTTGTATTTTTTGTAGAGACGGAGTTTCACCATGTTGGTCAGGCTGGTCTTGAACTCCTGAGGTCAAGTGATCCGCCATCCTCGACCTTCCAAAGTGTTGGGATTACAGGCACAAACCGCCATGCCTGGCCTACAAAGCTTTTCATCTTGAAGGGTAATCTGGTTTCATTTTTCCCCAGAATAGAGCCCAATATCAAGGGTTCATCTGATTTTCTTTTCTTGGTATGTATTTATTTTTTTGTTTGCCTTCTGAGCATGCTTACTCTCTGGAGAAGAAAATCAGTCCCCTTACTTTATACTAATGAATCATTTTCTTTCTTTCTTTTTTTTTTTTTTTTTTTGGAGACAGAGTTTCGCTCTTCTTACCCAGGCTGGAGTGCAATGGCGCGATCTCGGCTCACCACAACCTCTGCCTCCTGGGTTCAGGCAATTCTCCTGCCTCAGCCTCCTGAGTAGCTGGGACTACAGGCACGCGCCACCATGCCCAGCTAATTTTTTGTATTTTCAGTAGAGACGGGGTTTCACCATGTTGACCAGGATGGTCTTGATCTCTTGACCTCGTGATCCACCCGCCTCGGCCTCCCAAAGTGCTGGGATTACAGGTGTGAGCCACCGCGCCCGGCCTAATGAATCATTTTCAACTAAAAATAGTAGAGTCAATTTTGAGCATCGCCATCCTCCACCGACCTCCCTTCATCATATGGATTTGTTCCACAAAACTTCTGGCCCTTTCAGACAAGCAAATACTCCTTTGAAAGATGAAAAGTTGAGCTGGGTATGCTGGTTCATGCCTGTAATCCCAGCACTTTAGGAGGCTGAAGTGGTTGGATCACCTAAGGTCAGGAGTTCAAGACTAGCCTGGACAACATGGTGAAACTCTATCTCTACTAAAATTAAATAATCTATGAAATTTAGCCCGGCGTGGTCACATCGCGCCTGTAATCCCAGCTGCTCAGGAGGCTGAGGCAGGAGGAGAATCATTTGAACCCAGAGGTGGAAGCTGCAGTGAGCTGAGATCACAACACTGTACTCCTGCCTGAGTGACAGGGTGAGACCTCATCTGAAAGAAAAAAGAAAAAAAGAGCCAGGCGCGGTGGCACGTGCCTGTAGTCCCAGCTACTCGGGAGGCTGAGGTGGGAAGATTGCTTGAACCCAGGAGTTCTGGGCTGTAGTGCGCTATGCCGATCAGGTGTCCGCACTAAGTTAGGCATTAATATGGTGACCTCCCAGGAGCGGGGGACCACCAGGTTGCCTAAGGAGGGATGAACTGGCCCAGGTCGGAAACGGAGCAGGTCAAAACTCCCGTGCTGATCAGTAGTGGGGATTGCACCTGTGACTAGCCACTGCACTCCAGCCTGGGCAACATAGCGAGACCCCGTCTCAAAAAAAAAGAAAGAAAAATAAAAAAGATAAAAGCTTGTGCTGGCCCATTGGCTCACACCTGTAATTCCAACACTTTGGGATGCCAAGACGAGCGGATCAACTGAAGTCGAGAATTTGAAACCAGCCTGACCAACATGGAGAAACCCCCGTCTCCACTAAAAATACAAAATTAGTGGGGCATGGTGGCACATGCCTGTAATCCCAGCTGCTCAGAAGGCTGAGGCAGAAGAATCGCTTGAACAAGATCTCCCCAATGGTACTCCAGCTTGGGCAACAAGAGCAAAAGTCTGTCTCAAAAGAAGAAAAGAAGAAAAGAAGGAAAGAAAACAACAGAAAAGAAAAGGAAGGAAGGAGAAGGAAGGAAGGAAGGAAAGAGAGAGAAAGAAAAGAAAGGAAATGTATCAAAGTGTAGTATCCCAAAGCCTAAAATCAAAAAAAAAAAAAAAAAAAAAGTGTAGTATCTCAAAAGGCCCGTATTTGATGGTAAAGACTTAAACGTGTATGTTTTGGCACAGGTTTTATTTTTTAAAGAATATTTCATCTTACTATTCGTTGAATAAAATTGTAAGAAAAAAATGTATGTCTCAATCTCTCCGAATTGCAAAAAAAGAGCTAAATCTTCCCATTGACTTCATTGAATGCCAAAATAATTGAAAACTAGGCCTAATGACTGTGGAATCAATTTCCGAAGATGTAAGATTCTCCTTTAATAACTCCATTACAGTTAGAATATTATTAAGGCAGAAGCATCCAATCCAGAAACTGCACCATCCTTTTCCAAGGACACGGTTTCATCATTTAAAGACTGATGGCAGGCTACGGGTGGTGGCTCATGCCTTTAATCCTAACACTATTTTATTTTTTTACAACTGAGTTTCACTCCTGTTGCCCAGGCTGGAATGCAATGGCGAGATCTCAGCTCACTGCAACCTACCTCTGCCTCCTGGATTCCAGTGACTCTCCTGCCTCAGCCTCCTGAGTAGCTAGATGGGATTACAGGCACGTGCCACCACGTCCAGCTAATTTTTTGTACTTTTAGTAAAAACAGAGTTTCACCACGTTGGCCAGGCTGGTGTTGAACTCCTGACCTCAGGCGATCCACCCACCTTGGCCTCCCAAAGTGCTAGGATTATAAGCATGAGCCACTGAGCCCAGCCAATCCTAGCACTTTGGGAGGCCAAGATGTGTGGATCACCTGAGGTCAGGAGTTTGAGAACAGCCTGGCCAACATGGTGAAAATCCATCTCTACTAAAAATACAAAAATTATCTGGGCGTGGCGGTGGGCACCTGTAATCCCAGCTACTTAGGAGGCTGAGATAGAATTGCTTGAACCTGGAAGGCGGAGGTTTCAGTAAGTGAAGACTGCTCCATTGAACTTCAGCCTGGACAAGAGCAAAACTCTATCTCAAATAATAATGGTAATAACATTATAGGCTGGGCGTGGTGTCTCACGCCTGTAATCCCAGCACTATGGGAGGCCGAGGCAGGTGGATCACCTGAGTTCAGTGGTTTGAGACCAGCCTGACCAACATGGAGAAACCCCATCTCTACTAAAAATACAAAATTAGCTGGGCATGGTGCCACATGCCTCTAATCCCAGCTACTGGAGAGGCTGAGGCAGGAGACTCCCTTGAACCTGGGAGCCCGAGGTTGTGGTGAGGTGAGATCGCGCCATCGCACTCCAGTCTGGGCAAAAAGAGCAAAACTACCTGGAAAGAAAAAAAAAAAAAGACTGATATTACCATCAGCACTACAAAGGGGCAGGTCCTCATATTGCTGGGTGCCCTGCCCTATTCCAGGTGACCCAGGAACAAGAGATAGAAAAGAGAAAAGGACACAAACCTAGCACTCGTTTTCTTTTTTTTTTTCCGAGACAGGGTCTCACTCTGTCACCCAGGCTGAAATTCAGTGAGTCGATCACGGCTCACTGCCTCCTGGGTTAAAGGGATCCTTCAGCCTTGGCCTCCCAAGGATCTGCGACCACAGGTACGTGCCACCACGCCAGACTAATTTTTTAAATCTTTTTTTCTAGAGATGAGGTTTTACCACGTGCCCAGGCTGTCTCGAACTCCTAAACTCAAGGGATCCTCCCGCCTCCCCCTCCCAAAAGCTGGATTACAGGCCTGAGCCACTCCCTCTGGTCGACACTCAAGGTTTAAAAATCATTCCTGAGTTCTCTTGCCAAACCACTGAGTGCCTTCATTCATAACCGCCCATCCCTAGTGAAGCAATTTACCCAAATGACTCTATTTACCCTCTCAAATTGATGTCTCTCTCTTTTTTTTTTTTTTGAGACGGAGTCTTTATCGTCAGGCCGGAGCGCAATGGCGCGATCTCGGCTCACCACCACCTCCGCCTCCCGGGTTCAAGCGATTCTTCCGCCTCAGTCTCCCGAGTAGCGGGGACCACAAGCACATGCCACCATGCCCAGCTATTTTTTGTATTTTTAGTAGAGACGGGGTTTCAGCATGTTGGCCAAGATGGTCTCGATCTCTTGACCTCGTGATCCACCCGCCTCGGCCTCCCAAAGTGCTGGGATCACGGGCGTGAGCCACCGCGCCCGGCCAAGATAAGTCTCTTTAACCTCATATCATCCCGGTGGGAAGGGAGAAGGGTTGATCCTCCCCATCACTGGGCTGAGAACACTGAGGAAACAGTGAGGGGAGGGGAGATCCACATCCTTCCCTTCCTCTCCCCACCAGTAAGAGAGGCAGGAAGCCAGGATTTCTGACATCCCAGTCCCAAGCCCGCTACTTCCGCGAGAAGGAGGCGTCAAACTCCACCCGGCTCTTTCCTGCAGAAACGCGCTGGGATGCAGACACCGCCAGGCCGCATCTCCTGGGAGCTGCAGGTGGAGGCAGGGTAAATAAATGGTGGGCTGAGGAGGCCGAGGGCAAAGTGGGCACGCTCGAGTGGGTACCCCTCGGTCCCCGACGAGTCGCTTCCTGGATGATGTATCCTTAAGACTTTAGAAAGGCCGGATGTGGTGGCTCACGCCTGTAATCCAAACACTTTGGAGGCCAAGGCGGGCGGATCACCTGAGGTCGGGAGTTCAAGGCCAACATCGTGACACCCCGTCTTTATTAAAAAAAAAAAAAAATTAGAAAAATACCTTATATTTTTCCTCAAAATCCCGCAAGTATGCTTTCATCAGCTAAACTGGCTGCAATAAGATCTGTAGGGGGCCAGGTGCGGCGGCTCACTCCTGTCATCCCATTTTGGGAACCAAAGGCGAGCAGATCACTTGAGCTCAGCTCCAGACGCCAGCCTGGCGACAGAGCGAGACTCTGTCTAAAAAAAAAAAAAA
>NW_022437190.1:423665-441494 GCF_009761245.1 Sapajus apella
TTTTTTTTTTTTTTTTTTTTTTTTTTTTTTAAAGGAGGGGGTAAGGCGCAGTGGCTCAGGCCTGTAATCCCAGCACATTGGGAAGCCGAGGCAGGCAGATCACGAGGTCAAGAGATCGAGATCACGAGGTCAAGAGATCGAGACCCTCCTGGCCAACATGGTGAAACCCCGTCTCTACTAAAAATACAAAAATTAGCCAGGCGTGGTGGCGTGCATCCTTAGTTCCAGCTACTCGAGAAGCTGAGGCAGGAGAATCGCTTGAACCCGGGAGTTGGAGGTTGCAATGAGCCAACATCTTGCTGCTGTACTCCAGCCTGGGTGACAGAGCGAGATTCCATCTCAAAAAAATCTGTAGGGGAAGTTATTTTCCTCTAGGAATATTTATTTATTTTATTTTCCTTCTACAACCATAGCACCCACCTAAGGATGCGTACATGGAGATAAACGTGGTTGTTTTAGAAATAGCTTTTTTTTATTTCCTCCTGCATAATTTTACCTAATAAAGCAAGAAATAGCTTTTAATACTGTGTGTGAATTTAGATTCCTTTTTTAAAAAATTGAATTTGTTGATGTTTTAATTTTTTAGAGACATGGTCTTGCTCTGTTACCCAGGCTGGAGTACAGTGGTGCAATCATAGCTCACTGCAGCTGTGAACTCCTGAGCTCAAGGGATCCTCCCACTTCAGTCTCCCAAGTTGCTGGGGCTACAGGCCTATGCCACCATGTCTTGCTGGTTTTGGTTTGTATGTATGTATGTATGTATTTTAAAGACAGGGTCTAGCTATGCTGCCCACGCTGGTCTTAAACTGCTGGCCTCAAGCGGTCCTCTTGCCTTGGCCTCCCAAAGTGCTGGGATTATAGGCGTGAGCCACCATGCCTAGCCTATGCATGTCTCAGTTGCCCCACCTGCTGCTTGGTAATGAGGATTAGCTTCATCCTCCACCACAACATGTGCTGAGTGCAGAAGGAAGCCCAGCAACTACTGAAAGATACTTGCCCCATTTGACCTCTTGAATTTTGTATAAATGCTGTTTGCTTATGCTGTAGTTTTCATATTTCTTAGGTTCTTTTAGTCCTGAAATCTGAGTGGATATGGGTTCAGAACAATCTTGGCAGTAGTTCTTACTAAGCTATCAGATGCAGTACATATGTTTCTTCATGGGGCGAGGGGGCAGTAGGAGCGTGACTTAACAATCAAGGGAAAGTAATGTGAGTTTCTTTAATTGCACTGAGATATGCCAAGATTTTGCCAATGTTTATATTTCTCTGTGCACAAAGCC
Organism: Sapajus apella; assembly: GCF_009761245.1. Classification (NCBI taxonomy): domain Eukaryota; kingdom Metazoa; phylum Chordata; class Mammalia; order Primates; family Cebidae; genus Sapajus; species Sapajus apella. Next base: position 424,946 of record NW_022437190.1, read on the forward strand.
CTCCAGATTGCAGTAAATATTGGCTAGAAGTGGCAGTATTAAAACCTAATGATAAGTCATGAGCTTCCAAATTAAAAAAAAAAAAGGGTCAGGCTGGGCGCGGTGGCTCAAGCCTGTAATCCCAGCACTTTGGGAGGCCGAGGCGGGTGGATCACGAGGTCAAGAGATCGAGACCATCCTGGTCAACATGGTGAAACCCCGTCTCTACTAAAAATACAAAAAAAATTAGCTGGGCATGGTGGTGCGTGCTTGTAATCCCAGCAACTCAGGAGGCTGAGGCAGGAGAATTGCCTGAACCCAGGAGGCGGAGGTTGCGGTGAGCCGAGATCGTGCCATTGCACTCCAGCCTGGGTAACATGAGTGAAACTCCGTCTCAAAAAAAAAAAAAAAAAAAAAAAGGGTCTGAGTGTGGTGGTTTATGCCTCTAATCTCGGCACTTTGAGAGGCTGAGATGGGAGGGTCCCTTGAGGCCAGGAGTTCAAGATCAGCCTGGGCACCATAGTGAGAGCTCTATCACTACTAAAAATCTTTTAAAAATAGCCAGGAGAGGCTGCCTGTAATCCCAGCACTTTGGAGGCCAAGGAAGGCAGATCACCTGAGGTCGGGCGTTCAAGACCAGTCTGACCAACATGGAGAAACCCCATCTCTACTAAAAATACAAAAATTAGCTGGGCGTGGTGTCACATGCCTATAATCCCAGCTATTCAGGAGGCTGAGGCAGGAGAATCGCTTGAACCCAGGAGACGGAGGTTGCAGTGAGCCGAGATCGCGCATTGCAAGTCTAGGTAACAAGAGCGAAACTCTGTCTCAAAAAAAATGAAAGAACCATCCTGAACATCTTGTTTTTCCTTTTAGTCTTCTTAGCTGTAATCATATATCATGTGTATATTACTACCTTTTAATAGGCATCAAGAGAGGCATGGAGTTAAAAATGAGACTCTCCTAGCCGGGCATAGTGGCTCACGCCTGTAATCCCAGCACTTTGAAAGGCCAAGGTGGGTGGATCATGAGGTCAGGAGATCGAGACCATCCTGGCCTAACACAGTAAAACTCCGTCTTTACCAAAAATACAAAAAATTAGGCCAGGCATGGTGGATCACGCCTGTAATCCCAGCACTTTGGGAGACCGAGGTGGAAGGATCACAACGTGAAGAGATCGAGACCATCCTGGCCGACATGGTGAAACCCCGACTCTACTAAAAATACAAAAATTAGCTGGGCATGGTGGAGCGTGCCTGTAGTTCCAGCTACACGGGTGGCTGAGGCAGGAGAATTGCTTGAACCTGGGAGGCGGAGGTTGCAGTGAGCCGAGATCGCACCACTGCACTCCAGCGTGGCGCCTGGCAATGGAGCGAGACTCTGCCTCAAAAAAAAAAAGAAAACAAAAATACAAAAAATTAGCTGAGCGTGATAGCACATACCTGTAATCCCAACTACTCAGGAGGTTGAGGCAGGAGAATTGCTTGCACCCAGGAGGCAGAGGTTGCGGTGAGCTGAGATGGTGCCACTGCACTCCAGCCTGGATGACAGAGTGAAACTCTGTCTCAGAAAAAAAAAAAAAAAGACCAAAAAGACTGCCCCATGCGCATTGGTAGAAGGGGAGTTTTTTTTTTTTTTTTTTTTTTTTTTGAGGCGGGGTTTTGCTCTTGTTACCCAGGCTGGAGTGCAATGGCGCAATCTCAGCTCACCGCAACCTCCGCCTCCTGGGTTCAAGCAATTCTCCTGCCTCAGCCTCCTGAGTAGCTGGGATTACAGGCACGCGCCACCATGCCCAGCTAATTTTTGTATTTTTTAGTACAGATGGGATTTCACCATGTTGACCAGGATGGTCTCGATCTCTTGACCTCGTGATCCACCCGCCTCGGCCTCCCAAAGTGCTGGGATTACAGGCGTGAGCCACCGCGCCCGGCCAGAAGTGGAGTTTTAACCTGAGCATTCCATTTGTGCTTGAGACAGAAATGGAAGATTCAGTGCTCCCCCAGCAGGTGAGTTTCAGGGTCTGAAGAAGCCCTTTCTGCGCACGCCGCCTGGCCTCCAGCACCTGCTTCCTCCTGCGCGCGCTCAGGTGTCGCCCCTCGGAGCAGCAGCCGCCGCGACCGCCGCCACCCAGAAAGAAGTCAGAGACCCCGTGAGGTCGCTGCCACCGCCATGCCCAAGAATAAAGGTAAAGGAGGTAAAGATAGACGTAGAGGTAAGAATGAGAACGAATCTGAAAAAAAAAAGAGAACTGGTATTCAAAGAGGATGGTCAGGAGTATGCTCAGGTAATCAAAATGTTGGGAAATGGACGGCTAGAAGCAATGTGTTTCGATGGTGTAAAGAGGTTATGTCCCATCAGAGGAAAATTGAGAGAAAAGGTTTAGATAAATACCTCCGACATAATATTGGTTTGTCCCCAAGACTACCAGGATAACAAAACTGATGTAATTTTAAAATACAATGTAGATGAAGCTAGAAGTCTGAAGGCGTATGGTGAGCTTCCAGGCATGCTAAAATCAATGAAACTGATACATTTGGTAAGGGAGATGATGGTGAAATTCAGTTCGATGACATTGGAGATGATGACGAAGATTTGATGATATCTAAACTGAACTCAAGATTTTACATTCCATCTTTTCTGAAGATTGTCCTACAATTTGGATTTTGGCCATGATAAAGAAGATTAAAATTTCATTAGCATGATTACAGTTTGTTAAAGTAGGGAAAAAAAAGAAGTGCCTTTCAACAGAAGACTTGTTAAGGAACCGCCATTTCAGCATGGGTGTATTTTTTGAAAGCCTATGCCTTTTTTTCTTTCTTTTTTTTGGTTAATTTCAGATATTAGGTTACTTTCTGTGGGAAAGTTTACTTCTCTATTAAAAATAATTTAAAAGTCTTTGATCTAAAAATACTGGGAATGCCTCTCTGCAAAATAGATCTCTGGAAATGTATGTTTTATATTTAGACACTGCCAGCATCTGGAACACCAGGACACTTTCTCACGCACATGTGAAAATAACATTGTCGGCTGGGCACTGTGGCTCACACCCGTAATCCTAGCACTTTGTGAGGCCAAGGCAGGTAGATTGCTTAAGCTCAGGAGTTTGAGACCAGCCTGGACAACAAGGTGGCAGCCTGGGTGGCAGAGAAAGGCTCTGTTTCCAAAAAACCAAAGCAAAACAAAATCTAGACAGTTTTTTTTTTTTTTTTTAATTTATTTTGGGTTTTTTTAAAAAGTTGGTTTTGATTTTTGACATGACTGTTCTGAGGAAGAGAATGCTGCAGTAAAAATCTGACTCTTAATTGGTTAAAATTCAAATGAGCACAGGTCTCAGCTCTCCGATTAATCTCTATTGCGTTTCGGCTGCTACTACTCCAGAAGTTACCGTTTTTTGCAGGGTTTTCTTTTTTTTTTTTTTGTCAGACAGAGTCTCACTCTTGTTGCCCAGGCTAGGGTGCAGTGGAGATCTCGGCTTCCTGCAACCTCTACCTCCCAGATTCAAGCGATTCTCCTGCCTCAGCCTCCTGAGTAGCTGGGATTCCAGGCACCCACCACCATGCTTGGCTAATTTTTTGTATTTTTAATAGAGACAGGGTTTCACCACGTGGGCCAGGCTGATCCTGAACTCCTGACCTTGGGTGATCTGTCCACTTTGGCTTCCCAAAGTGCTAGGATTACAGGCATGAGCCACCGAGCCAGGCCTTGCACTTCCTTTTCTGCAGGAAATTCTGAGTAGTGCGTGTGGTGAGCTGGAGGGCCGGCTCCCCCTTGGGGCATTAGCTTCTTCACCAAGGTTTAAACAAAAGCCTGCCCACTGGGCTGGGCTCCTGGTGGCTCACGCCTTTGTTAGTCCGACTCAGTCTCAAAACAAAACAAACAAACAAACAACAACAATAAAAAGCCTGCCCACTGTTGTAATCTAAACCAAGGGTTTTTTGTTTGTTTGTTTGTTTAAACCATGTTGGTCAGGCTGGTCTTGAACTCCCTACCTCAGGTGATCTGCCCGCCTTGGCCTCCAGAGTGCTTGGATTACAAGCGTGAGCCACCACGCCCGGCCTTTTTTTTTTTTTTTTTTTTTTGAGATGGATTCTCGCTCTGTCACCAGGCTGGAGTGGAGTGGCATCATCTTGGCTCACTGCAACCTCCGCCTACCGGGTTCAAGTGATTCTCCTGCCTCAGCCACCCAACTAGCTAGGACTACAGGTGAGTGACACCACACCCAGCTTATTTTTGTATTTTTAGTAGAGACGGGGTTTCTCTATGTTGGCCAGGATGGTCTTGATCTCTTGACCTCGTGATACTCCCCCCTCGGCCTCCCAAAGTTCAGGGGTTACAGAGGTGAGCCACCGCACTTGGCCCGGTCCTCTTTCTAAACTGCAGGTGGCATATGAGATGGTGAAGCCAGGCAGAGCACGGGTTCTCGAAGTGTGGTCCTGAGCGAGCAGCCTGGCTGTCACCGGGGACTTGCCAGATGTTAGGGCTCAGAAAACAATACCCCAAAATTTGGTGCCTTGGCATGTTGAGTACTTTGGGGTTTTGTTTTTGTATTCCATGTTTATGTGTTCAGCTACCTTAAAAAATGGCAGTGGGGAGCACTATGTTACCTAGGCTGGTCTTGAACTCCTGACCTTAAGCAACCTGAGTAGCTAGAACCGCAGGCACAAGCCATGGCGCCAGGTCATGCTGAGTATTTAGAACTGAGGGACGTTGGAAGAGCCTCAGAAGCAAAGTCTCTCTCTGAACTTTTCCTGTTCTCCCGTCTCCTGTCCCCTTCTCTCTCAAGACAGGCTTTGCCGGGTTTCCCCACCTAGTCTTTTGGTCCAGTTCTACATTTCTACACAGCGGTCCATTCTTCACAGAAGCTAAGCATAAAAATAGACACTTTTTTCTGAGTCTTTCAATCTTCATCTCTGAAGGCTCCTTTGTCAGGTAAAACTTTGATTAGATAAATTTGTTAGCTTTTCTCTTGTTAATCCGCCTTTTGTCATTGGAGTGTCCTCCTGACTCTTACTATCAGGAGGAAAGGGATCACACCCTCTCCGCCCCTACACAGACATGCAAATGTTTGAGTCCCGCGTGTGAATTACTGAAACAGAAATTCTGGGGTGGGACCCAGGAACCTAATTCAACAAGCCTTCCTGGGGATTATTATGCATGCTAAAGTCTGAGAGCCACTGGCAGGGGGAAGGGGAAAGGGAGAGGCAGGTAGGATGCCTTCCAGAGGATATAGGGTTTTGCCATTTCAATAATTCCTTATGGCTGTTCCTCTGCAATAGAATAGCTATGAGGGACATTCCCAAGTAGGAAACTGTACTAGGAAATCACTGTGCCACCCCCTTTTTGTGCCTACCGCTTAATCAGGTCATTGTTAAGCAGATTTGTCAAATTATTCAAAGCAGATTTGAATAAATGTGTTGCACTGAGGGTTCAGGGGTTTATTTATCTGCGTTTTTGCAGGATTGTGGCTGGAAAGATTCAGATGAGCCTTTTTTTTTTTTTTTTTTTTTTAAGATGGAGTCTCGCTCTGTTGCCCAGGCTGGAGTGTAGTGGCGTGATCTTGGCTTGCTGCAACCTCCGCTTTCCGTGTTCAAGCAATTCTGCTGCTTCAGTCTCCCTAGTAGCTGGGATTACAGGTGCGTGCCATGATACCTGGCCAATTTTTGTATTTTTAGTAGAGACGGGGTTTCACCACGTTGGCCAGAATGGTCTCAAACTCCTGACCTCAGTTGATTTGCCTGCCTCGGCTTCCCAAAGTGCTGGGATTACAGGCATGAGCCACCTCACCCGGCGTCCAGATGTGCCTTCTTTCATCACTTACCTGTACTGTTGTCCTTTTTCACTTTGGAAATGTAAAGCCTTCTATGAAGTATAGATGATGACCTTCTCATTTCCCTGCATGATATCTTTCTTACTTTTGAGATTTGTAATCAGGCGGCCTTTCTTCCTCTCCAGGCTCTGATCTACAAGTTACTGCCCCACTCTGAGCTTTAGCTTCACATTTGTCTCCGTAGCTCAGGGGTTAGAGCGCTGGTCCTGTAAATTTCAGCTTCCTCATTCGTAAAATGAGAACTAGAATAATTTCTATCTCATAGTATTAGTTTAAGCATTAAATAATATTTAATATCGTTATCTTAATAGCATATTACTAAATAGTAAAATATTCATTAGCTGGCTGAGGCAGGAGGATCGCTTGTGCCAGGTGTTTAAGGCTGCAATGAGCTATGATTGCACCATCGCACTCCAGCCCGGGTGACAGAGTGAGACTTTGTCTCAAAAAAAAGTAAACATTTAATAAACATGAAGTCATTTTTTTGTTGATATTCATTAATCCTCATATTATCCCTAGGACCCTGGCTTCCTTTCTTTAAATAGATGTCCTTCTTTCCTAAGTCATTGAGAAGACTGAGGCAGTTAATGTGTGATTTTCCTCAGTCACTTCCCCCTCCCATAAAGTTACCTTTAGGGTCGGATCTAAACGCTGAGGGACTCTTTTATCATTCCCTTGCCCTCCTCTATCTCCTCTTCTTTTTTTTCTTTTTAGGGCCAGCTACTCACTTTAGCCTTTAATTCTTTTCTCTCCTGCCTGATCCAGAGACCTTTTCTTCCTTGCATTCTTAAGCTATAAAGTTGTTCAAGTCTGTTGTAATAAAACATAATAACAGGCCAGGCACAGTGGCTCATGCCTGTAATTGCACACTTTGGGAAGCCGAGGCAGGAGGATCACCTGAGGTTGGGAGTTCAAGACCAGCCTGATTGGCCGGGCGCGGTGGCTCAAGCCTGTAATCCCAGCACTTTGGGAGGCTGAGGCGGGTGGTCAAGAGATCAAGACCATCCTGGTCAACATGGTGAAACCCCGTCTCTACTAAAAATACAAAAACATTAGCTGGGCATGGTGGCGCGTGCCTGTAATCCCAGCTACTCAGGAGGCTGAGGCAGGAAAATTGCCTGAACCCAGGAGGCGGAGGTTGCGGTGAGCCGAGATTGCGCCATTGCACTCCAGCCTGGGTAACAAGAGTGAAACAAAAAAAAAAAAAAAAAAAAAAAGGAAAAAGACCACAAAAGCTTCACCTGTTTCTCCCCTCTCTTTGCATCCGAGCTCCTGAAAAGGGTTACTTGTACTTGTCCATTTTTCCCCAAAGGGACAGAAAATGTTTACATTAATTTGCCAGTGATGATCTTCATCCAACCAAATACATTGTTATTCTTTAACGTTGTTGTTCCCCAAAGACTCTGAAAACTGATGTTTTTAGCAAAGTCTTTGGATGTTTCTCATCCAAACTAGTCACTCAGTATCATGTTGATGACTCCCAAGTTTTTCGTTTTGTTTTGTTTCTTTTGAGACTGAGTCTCATTGTATTGCCCAGGCTGGAGTGCAGTGAGCCCAGTTACTGCAACCTCCACCTCCCAGATTCCAGTGATTCTCTGGCTTCAGCCTCCCCCAGAGCTGGTGCTACAGACTTGCGCCACTGTGCCTGGCTAGTTGTTGCATTTTTGGATAGAGACAGGGTTTCGTCATGTTGGCCAGGCTGGTCTCAAACTGCTGGCCTCAAGTGATCTGGCCACCTCAGCCTCCGAAAGTGCTGGGCATGAGCCACCGTGAATGGCAACGCCAAAGGTTACTGTCTATCTCTAACTGCCAGTAATATATCTGCACCCATATTTGCAAACTCCTAATACCTGAAACTGACTCACATACTTAACCTGTTTCTCCTGCAACATCTGCTTAAGGGATTGTTTCTGTTGGTGCAATTACCATGCACCAAGCTAGAAACTAGAGAGTTCCTACCTCCTCTCCTTTCCCTTCCCCGCCTGCCCTATCTCCCTCCTTCCCTCCCGCTCTAAAAAAAGAAAAAAAGAAAGAAAGAAAACTAGAGAGTTCCCATCACTAGCCTCACTGAGGCAGGATGACATGCCAAGAATTAATGGCGTGTCCCTTCCCTATGGACCCTGCAGTCCCAATTCATTTACTTGTACAGGGCCTTACTCCCAGCTCAGGCATGGCAATATCAGAGAGTAAAAATGCCTAAATTCTTTGCTTCTAAGTCCACAATGTACAGTATGGTTTAAGATAGAAGATTCTGGCCAGGCATGGTGGCTCACGCTTGTAATCCCAACACTTTGAGAAGCCAAGGCTGGCAGATCACTTGAGGCCAGAAGTTGGAGACCAGCCTGGCTAACATGGCAAAATCCTGTCTCTACGAAAATATAAAAAAAAATTCGCTGGGCTTGGTGGTGTACCCCTGTGATCCCAGCTACTCAGGAGGCTAAAGCATGAGAATCGTTTTAGCCTGGGAGGTGGAGGTTGCAGTGAGCTGAGATCGCACCACTGCACTCTAGCCTGAGTGACAAAGTGAGATCCTGTGTCAAAAAAATTTATTAAAAAAAGATTTTAAAGGAGATGGAATTAAGTAAAACAAACTTTCTTTTTAAGCAGACCAACTTTTTCTGTTATACATACTTCAAATATCCTTGCAGAGATGGACACACACACGAAAATAAATTTTGGCTGCATGCAGTGGCTCATGCCTGTAATCCCAGCACTTTTGGAGGCTGAGGTGGGCGGATCACCTGAGGTCAGGAGTTTCAGATTAGCCTGGCCAACATCATGAAACACCATCTTTACTAAAATACTCTCTGAACATTAGCTGGGTGTGGTGGCATGTGCCTGTAATCCCAAGAGGCTTGAGCTTAGGAGGCGGAGGTTGCAGTGAGGGGAGATCAACACCACTGCACTCCAGCCTGGGCAACCAAGCGAGACTCCAAAAGAAAAAGAAAAAACGAGGTGTCGGCACGGGGGCTTATGCCTGTAATTCCAGCACTTTGGGAGGCTGAGGTGGGGAGATCACTTGAGGCCAGGAGTTCCAGACCAGCCTGGCCAACATGGTGGAATCCTGTCTTTACTAAAAACACAAAAGTTAGCTGGGCATGGTGGCAGGCACCGGTAATCCTAGCTACTCTGGAGAATGAGTCAGGAGAATCGTTTGAACCAGGGAGGTGGAGGTTGCAGTGAGCAGAAATCATGCCACTGCATTGCAGCCTGGGGGACAGAGTGAGACTCTGTCTTAAAAAAAAAAAAAAAAAAAAAAAGGCCGGGCGTGGTGGCTCACGCCTGTAATCCAAGCCCTTTGGAGGCCAAGGTGGGTGGATCACCTTGGGAGGTGATCAAGACTGGGCATGGTGGCTCACGCCTGTAATCCAAGCACTTTGGAGGCCAAGGTGGGTGGATCACCTTGGGAGGTCGGGAGTTCAAGACCAGGCTGACCAACATGGTGAAACCTCGTCTTTAATTAAAAAAAAAAAAAAAAAAAAACCAAAAAAAAAACAGAAAAGGAGTTTTGAGTGTGAACAAAGGGGGACTTGCATCTTGAGTCCACCTCAGGTAAAGTCCAAGATTTGGGAGTGTAAGAGGATGCCCTGTTTTAAGAGATAGGAGAATAGAGACAACTGTGTGCCACACTTTCTTAGTACGTTCTTGAATATGGCAAACCATTAAGTAGACCTGGATCTACCTAGTGCTTTTACAGAAGAGGGCTAAGATAGTCCCCACAATTTCCCTGGAAGATCATTACATACATATTTATATATATATCTTTATCTTTCTCCCTTCCCTTCCATGCCATGCCATTTCATGCCATGCCATGCCATTCCATTTCATGCCATGCCATGCCATTCCATGCTGTTCCACTCCATTCCACGCCACTCCATGCCACGCCATTCCATGCCACTCCACGCCATTCCACTCCATTCCATTCCATTCCTACTCTGCCTCCCAGCCTGGAGTGGTTTTGAAATTAAAAAAAAAAAAAAAAAGATGGAGTCTTGCTCTTCACCAGGCTGGACTACAGTGGCACTATCTTGGCTCACTGCAACCTCCACCTCCTGGGTTCAAGTGATTCTTCTGCCTCAGCACCCCCAAGTAGCTGGGACTACAGGTACATGCCACCACACCCACCTAATTTTTGTATTTTTAGTAGAGACAGCGTTTCACCATATTAGCCAAGCTGGCTTTGAACTCCTGACCTCAGGTGGTACACCTGTGTTGGCCTCACAAAGTGCCAGGATTACAGGCATGAGCGACTGTGCCCAGCTAAGTTTTGTATTTTGAGTAGAGACAAATTTCACCATGTTGGCCAGGCCAACATGGTCTCAAACTCCTGACTTTAGATGTTCCACCTGCCTCAGCCTCCCAAAGTGCTGGGCATTACAGGTGTGAGCCACCTCGCCTGGAGGCCTTAAGTATTTATTTATTTATTTATTTTATTTATTTATTTTTTTGAGACAGAGTTTCACTCATGTTACCCAGGCTGGAGTGCAATGGCGCGATCTCGGCTCACCGCAACCTCCGCCTCCTGGGTTCAGGCAATTCTCCTGCCTCAGCCTCCTGAGTAGCTGGGATTACAGGCACGCACCACCATGCCCAGCTAATTTTTTGTATTTTTAGTAGAGACGGGGTTTCACCATGTTGACCAGGATGGTCTCGATCTCTTGACCTGGTGATCCACCCGCCTCGGCCTCCCAAAGTGCTGGGATTACAGGCTTGAGCCACCGCGCCCGGCAAGGATTTATTTAATACAAAATCTTCAGCCTGATTTGTGAATCCTTCTGCTTCTTGCATGGTGTCCAGTTTCAAACAGCTTTAGTCAACTCTCCAGTTGAAGGTTTACCTGATCACAATGCAGATTAACACAACTCCCTGGTAGCTCCTATTTTACCCTTAAACTCAAATTTAAAAGCCGTAAATGCCTCATTAAATACTGACGCAAACCTTATTTCTGGCTATTGTTCACACATATACTGAATAGCAATATTGAAGTGTAAATGTAAAAATAACGCTGTCCCGGCCAGCAGCAGTGACTCATGTCTGGTATCCCAGCACTTTGGGAGGCCAAGGCAGGCAGATCACCTGAGGTCAAGAGTTCGAGACCAGCCTGGCTAACATGGTGAAACCGACTCCACTCCCCCACAACCCCGATTTCTACTAAAAATACAGAACATTAGCCAGGCCTGGTGGCACCTGTAATCCCAGCTACTCCGGACGCCGAGGCAGGGGAATCGCTTGAACCCAGGAGGCAGAGGTTGCAGTGAGCCGAGATCGGGTCATTGCACTCCAGCCTGGGCGACAAGAGCAAAACTTGGTCTCAAAAAGTAAATAAATAAATAAAATAAGGTTGTCCTTTCCTCCTAGTATTTTGCCTTCTCAGAAATAACTGCTATTCTCATCTTCTTGCAATACTCACTCATGCATTCAACACCTATTGAGCACCTACTATGTGTTCTTCCTGGGCATGGAGAACCAAAGTTCCGAATTCAGCAAGCTCATCTTTCTAGAGGCAAACAGGAGAAAAAACAAGTAACAGATGATATGGAAGACGGTGTAAGTAATAAAGCGAAAAACTAATCAGAGAATGGGAACAGGGAGTGTGGGAGAAAGGGTGCTTGCTTTCTGAATACAGAGTTCTGGGAAGGCCTCGCTGGTGAGTAGCTTTCAAGAGTAACCTGAAGAAGGGAAGGGATAAAGTGATTTTATTTGGAGGAAGAGCTTTTGGCAGAGCAAATAGCAAATGCAAAGGCTTAAGCTGGGACCAGGTTTGGCTTGTTTACTGAAAAGCTAGGGGATTGAGCAAAGTTAATGAAGGGGCCGGGCGTGGTGGTTCACGCCTGTAATCCCAGCACTTTGGGAGGCTGAGGCGGGTGGATCCTGAGGTCAGGAGTTCAAGACCAGCTTGGCCAAGATTCGTGAAACCCCATCTCTACTAAAAATACAAAATTTAGCCAGGTGTGGTGGTAGGCGCCTGTAATCCCAGCTACTCAGGAGGCTGAGGCAGAGAATTGCTTGAACTTGGGAGGTGTAGGTTGCAAGGAGCCAAGATCAAGCTACTGCACTCCAGCCTGGGCGACAGAGTGAGACTCTGTCTCAAAAAAAAAAAGAATGAAGGAAAACACTGCTGTAAGTCAAAAAGGTGGTAAGGGGGCTGGGCACGGTGGCTCACGCCTATAATCCCAGTACTTTGGAAGGCCGAGGCAGGCTGGTCACCTGAGGTTGGGAGTTCGAGATCAGCCTGACTAACATGGAGAAACGCTGTCTTTATTACAAATACAAAATTAGCCAGGCATGATGGTGCATTCCTGTAATCCCAGCTACTCGGGAGGCTGAGGCAGGAGAATTGCTGGAACCCGAGAGGTGGAGGTTTTGGTGAGCTGAGATCACGCAATTGCACTCCAACATGGGCAACAGAGCAAGACTCCATCTCCAAAAAAAACCAAACAAACAAGAAAAATGTGGCAAGGGACCAAATTCTGCAGTCCTACATTGTGAGATCCTCGGCTTTGACTCTGAGGGAGGAAGCCGGAAGCCATTCAAGTTTCCAGCCAGGGAATAGTATGATCTGATTTGCTTTTTTTTTTTTTTGGAGACAGAGTCTCACTGTCGTCCGATCTGGAGTGCAGTGGCATGATCTCGGCTTACTGCACCCTCCACCGCCCGAGTTCAAAGGATTCTCTTACCTCAGTCTCCTGAGTAGCTGGGGTTACAGGCATTTGCCACCACTCCAGGCTAATTTTTGTATTTTTAGTAAAGAGGAGGCTTCACCATGTTGGCCAAGCTAATCTGGAACTTCTGACCTCATGTGATCTGCCCACCTTGGCCTCCCAAAGTGTGGGGATTACAGGTGTCAGCCACCACACCTTGCCCTGATTTACATTTTTAAAGGATTACTTTTTCTGCTATATTGGAAGTAGATTTTAGAGTGGGATGGACAAAGGCAGAAGCAGATTGAGTTATGAGATAAACTATATCTAGTTGAGAGATGACGGTGGCAAGAAGTGGCAGTTGTCGGGATATACACATACATATGTATATATATATTTTATAAGATGGGGTGTCACCATATTGGTCAGGCTGGTCTTGAACTCCTGACCTCAGGTGATGTGCCCACCTCAGCCTCCCAAAGTGCTGGGATTACAGGCGTGAGCCACCGCGCCCAGCTATATATATATTTTTTTTGATACGGAGTTTCGCTCTTGTTGCCCAGGCTGGAGTGCAATGTGACCTTGGCTCACTGAAACATCTGCCTTCTGGGTTCAAGCAATTCTCCTGCCTCAGCCTTCCAAGTAGCTGGGACTACAGGTATGTGCCACCATGCCCAGCTATTTTATTTTTTTTTTTCATGTATTTTAGTAGGGACGGGGTTTCTTCATGTTAGTCAGGCTGGTCTCGAATTCCCAACCTCAGTGATCTGCCCGCCTTCAGCCTTCCAAAGTGGTCGGTTTACAGGCATGAGCCAATTCGCCCGGGTATTTTAAAGAAAAGAAAGCAAGATTTTCTGACAGATTAAGTTGAGCTATGAGAAAGGGAAGAAGTCAAAGACAGCACTGAGGTTTTTGATTCAATCCACTGGGCAGATGGAGTTGGAATTGGCTTTACTAAGATAGACAGGCCTCAAGATAGGTCAGCATTCACTGAAGGGAGCCATAAACGGAGTTTGGGAATTGTAAGTTCAAGTCACATAACTTATTAGACATCCAAGCAGAGATATTGAATTGGGATTTTGACATACAAGCCTGGAAATAAAAATCTGAAAATAGGCTGGCCGCAGTGGCTCACGCCTGTAATCCCAGCACTTTGGGAGGCCGAGGCGGGTGGATCATGAGGTCAAGAGATGAGACCATCCTGGCCAACATGATGAAACCCATCTCTACTAAAAATAGAAAAATTAGCTGGGCCTGGTGGCGTGCGCCTGTAGTCCCAGCTACTCGGGAGGCTGAGGCAGGAGAATCACTTGAACCCAGGAGGCAAAGGTTGCAGTGAGCCGAGATCTCCCCACTGCACTCCAGCCTGGTGACACTGTGAGACTCCTTCTCAAAAAAAAATCTGAAAGTAATCTCCTTTTTTGGGCAGTATTAAAAACCATGAGATTGGATGACCTGGATTAGCGGTGCCTGTGAAGGAGATAAGAGGTGAAGAGATTTAACCTTGAATGTGATTCAAAGAAAGCTTTCAAAGAGCAGCCCTTGACTCAAGCCCAGGAAGGGATGGTGTCCAGGGAGTGGGAGAATACACTTTTTTAACATGGAGAGAGATCCTGATACTTCAGAAGCCCCTGATGATTCAAGTAAGTAAGAAGGGGGACAAGCCGGGCACAGTGGCTCAGGCCTGAAATCTCAGCACTTTGGGAGGCCGAGGGGAGCTGATTGCTTCAGCTCAGGAGTTGAAGACTATCCTGGCCAAGATGATAAAACCCCGTCTCCGCCAAAAATACAAAAATTAGCCAGGCTTGATGATGGACCCCTGTAGTCCCAGCTACTCAGGGGGCTGAGGCAAGAGAATCCTTTGAGCCTAGGAGGCGGAGGTTGCAGTGAGTTGAGATCAAGCCACTGCGCTCCAGTCTGGGCTTCAGAGCGAGACTCTATTTTAACAAAAGAAAACAAACAAAAAGAAACCACCCACTGTCCCACCACCACGATACCCTTGAAAAAAAGGGGAGGATTGGGAATTGGCCATTTGATTTATTTTCTTTACTTTTTTTTCTTGTTTCTTGAGTCACAGTTTTGTTCTGTCACCCAGCCTGGAGAGCAGTGGCACGATCTGGGTTTACTGCGACCTCCCCATCCTGGGGCTCAAAAGAGCACATCTGACTAATTTTTTGTATTTTTAGTAGACACGGGGTTTCACCATGTTGACCAGGCTGGTCCTGGACTCCTGGCCTTAAATGATCCGCCCACCTCTGCCTCCCAAACTGCCGCAATTACAGACGTGACCCTCTATGCCTGGACTTTGTTTTTTTTGTAGTTGTTGGTATTTTTTTGAGACTGAGTCTTGCTTTGTCACCCAGGCTAGAGTGCAGTGGGCAATCTCGGCTCACTGCAAACTTTGCCACCAGGGTTCAAGTGATTCTCCTGCCTCAGCCTCCCGAGTAGCTAGGATTACAAGTGTGGACCACCAGGTGTGGCTAATTTTTGTATTTTTTGTAGAGAAGGGGTTTGGCCATGTTGGTCAGGCTGGTTTCAAACTCCTGGCCTCAGATGATCCGCCCACCTTGGCCTTCTGAAATGCTGAAATTACAGGCAAGATCCGCAGTGCCCGGTGGCCATTTTAATTTTTGCAACGTCAAGGTCATTCATGTCTGACTCTGAAGAGGAGTGTGTGGAAGTTGGATGTAAAAGCCTGATTGGAGAATATTCAAGAGAGAATGAGGGGAGAAAAATCACCAACAGGCAAGCAACAAATACAGATAACTCTTTAGAGGAATGTAAGAAGCTTTCTTATACTTTATCACATTCTGTAAGAGAAACTGAGAAGGTGAGTGGTAGCAATAGAGAGATGTGGGTTCCAAGAGTCTTTGTTTTTTTTTTGAGACGCAGTTTCGCTCTTGTTACCCAGGCTGGAGTGCAATGGCCCGATCTCGGCTCACCGCAACCTCCGCCACCTGGGTTCAGGCAATTCTCCTGCCTCAGCCTCCTAAGTAGCTGGGATTACAGGCACGCGCCACCATGCCCAGCTAATTTTTGTATTTTTAGTAGAGACGGGGTTTCACCATGTTGACCAGGATGGTCTCGATCTCTTGACCTCGTGATCCACCCGCCTCGGCCTCCAAAAGTGCTGGGATTACAGGCCTGAGCCACCGCGCCTGGCCGAGTGTTTGTTTTTTTCTAACAAAAGAAAACTTGTGGTCTGCTGCAGTGGCTCACGCCTGTAATTACAGCACTTTAGAATGCCAAGATGGACAGATCACTCGAGCTGAGGATTTTAAGACCAACAACAGCATAGTGAACTGCCACGCCACCATCTCTTAAAAATAATTTTTTACTTATTTTATTTATTTATTTTTTTGAGACAGAGTCTCACTCCATCGCCAAGTGCCAGGTGGGAGTGCAATGGCACAGTCTCGGCTCACTGCAACCTCCGCCTCCCAGGTTCAAGCAATTCTCCTGCCTCAGCCTCCCGAGTAGCTGGGACTACAGGTGTGCGCGACCACGCCCAGCTAATTTTTGTATTTTTAGTAGAGATGAGGTTTCACCATGTTGGCCAGGATGGTCTCCATCTTTTGACCTCATGATCCACCCACCTCAGCCTCCCAAAGTGCTGGGATTACAGGCGTGAGCCACCGTGCCCGGCCTAAATTTATTTTTTAAAAAAGAAAAGGTACACCAATTAGCAGACACTCCGAATTTTATCCCACCCTAATCTCTGATAATCAGTAATTCACTTTCAGTCTCTATAGATTTGCCTATACTGGACATTGTCATATAATGTCTGACTTTTGCATCTGACTTCTTTCACTTGTTCTTTTGTTTTTTTTTTCTTCCTGTTGCTGCAGGGTTTCCTCACTCTGTCACCCAGGCGGGAATATAGTGTCGCCATCAGGACTCACTGCAGCCTCAATTTCTTGGGCTCAAGTGATCCTCTCACCTCATTTAAAAAATTTTTATTATTATTGGGCCGGGCGCGGTGGCTCAAGCCTGTAATCCCAGCACTTTGGGAGGCCGAGGCGGGTGGATCACGAGGTCAAGAGATCGAGACCATCCTGGTCAACATGGTGAAACCCCGTCTCTACTAAAACTACAAAAAAAA
>NW_022437190.1:441594-447785 GCF_009761245.1 Sapajus apella
AAAAAAAAAAAAAAAAAAAATTTTATTAATATTATTTTTTGAGATGGAGTTTCGCTCTTGTTGCCCAGGCCTGGAGTGCTATAGCACCATCTCGGCTCACTGCAACCTCTGCCTCAGAGATTCTCCTGCCTCAGCCTCCCCAGTAGCTGGGATTACAGGCATGAGCTGCTATGCCCACCTAATTTTTGTATTTTTAGTAGAGACAGGGTTTCACCATATTTGCCAGGCTGGTCTCAAACTCCTAACCTTGTGATCCGCCCGCCTCAGCCTTTCAAAGTGCTGGGATTACAGGCCTGAGCCACCATGCCCGGCCTCATTTTTTTTATTTTTAAGAAGAGGAGATCTCACTATGTTGCCCAAGCTGGTTTCCAACTGCTGGACTCAAGCAATCCTCTCACCTCGGCCTCCCAAAGTGCTGAAATTACAGGTGTGAGTCACCACACCTGGCCCCCCAATTTAGCTTGTGTTCGATGTTCACCCATGTTGAGCATTAATCAGTATTTTATTTCTTTTTGTGGCTAAATAATAGTCTGTTGTATAGATAGAATGTATTTTGTTTAAAGGGGGCAATTGCTAGGTCATATGGTCACTCTTTAAATTTTAGAGAAACAGCCTTGCCTACCTCTATTGAGATGATCCCATGTTTTTTTCCCTTTATTCTATTATGATGTATTACATTGATTTTCCTATATTGAACCAGTCACACTGGTTATTTCTAGAATAAATCCCACTTGGTTATGGTGCGTAACCCTTTTACTATGTTGCTGGATTTTGAATTGTTAGCATTTTGTTGATGTTTTTGCCTCCATTTTCATAAGGGACATTAATCTATACTTTTTTGGAGGAGGTATCTGTCTGGTTTGAGTATTAGTGTTATGATGGCCTTTAATGTGGCAACTCGGGCAGGCCAGTAATTCAATCAGACCCCAGTAATTCAATCAAACACTAGGTGCTACCGGCGTATTTATTTTATTTTGAGATGGAGTCTTGCTCTGTTGCCCAGGCTGGAGTGCAGTGGCTGGGATTACCGGTGTGAGCCACCACGCCAGGCCTTGCTACTGGCTTTTTAGATATAATTAAAATCCATCTCAATTGTCTTTAAGTAAAAGGGATTATAATCTGAGTAAACCTAATTCAATCAGATGAGGCTTTAAGAGGAATTCCGCCCAGGGAGAGCAGCAGCATCTCACACTGAAGGGTTCCCAGCCGATGAGCCTTTAAGAGGAAATTCCGCCCAGGGAGAGCAGCAGCATCTCACACTGAAGGGTTCCCAGCCGATGAGGCTTTAAGAGGAAATTCTGCCCAGGGAGAGCAGTGTCATCTCACACTGAAGGGTTCCCAGCCATCCTTTCCGACTTGCCAAGACATTTCGAAAATTGTGTAAGCCAATTCCCTGCAATGAATTTCTTAATGTATATTCGCTGCTGATGCCTTATCTTTCTCCAGTTGAACTATGACTTATATGCAGGGTAAAAATACTGATCTCATAGAATAAGTTGGGAAATGTTCTTTCCTGTTTTTTGGAAGGCGTTGTAAAAGGTTTAATTCTTGTATAAACATTGGTGGAATTCACTAGTGAAGCCATCCGGTTATGTGAACATTTTTAAGATTTTTCAATTGAAGAAATTTACTCCTCTGTATGTGAATGTAAAATGGCTCTTTTATGTAAAATATGTCTGGGGCATCGTTCCATGTTAATATTTATTGACCTACTTCATACTTTTGTTTTGTTTTGTTTTTTGATTTTTTGTTTTGTTTTGGTTTTGAGACGGAGTCTCGCTCTTGTTACCCAGGCTGGAGTGCAATGGCGCGATCTCGGCTCACCGCAACCTCCGCCTCCTGGGTTCAGGCAATTCTCCTGCCTCAGCCTCCCGAGTAGCTGGGATTACAGGCACGCGCCACCATGCCCAGCTGATTTTTTGTATTTTTGGTAGAGACGGGGTTTCACCATGTTGACCAGGATGGTCTCGATCTCTTGACTTCGTGATCCACCCGCCTCGGCCTCCAAAGTGCTGGGATTACAGGCGTGAGCCACCGCGCCCGGCTACTTCATAGTTTTTTAAAAAACTGCTGCATTATATTCTTTTTTGGGGACGGAGTTTAGCTCTTGTTACCCAGGCTGGAGTGCAGTGGCGCGATCTCGGCTCACCGCAGCCTCCGCCTCCCGGGTTCAGGCAATTCTCCTGCCTCAGCCTCCTGAGTAGCCGGGATTACAGGCACGCGCCACCATGCCCAGCTAATTTTTGTATTTTTAGTAGAGACGGGGTTTCACCATGTTGACCAGGATGGTCTCGATCTGTTGACCTCGTGATCCACCCGCCCCGGCCTCCCAAAATTCTGGATTACAGGCGTGAGCCACCGTGCCCGGCTGCATTATATTCTGGAGGCTAATACATTAATTTTAACTTGGCAGATTTGACCCTTAGAGTTCAAATAAGTTTTTTTTGTTTTGTTTTGTTTTTGTTTTTTTGAGACAGAGTCTCATGCTTTCGCCCACGGTGGGGTGCAGTGGCGCGATCTCGGCCCACTGCAGCGGCCTCCTCCCGGGTTCAAGCAATTCTCCAGCCTCAGCTTCCTGAGTAGCTGGGATTACAGGTGCCCCCCGCCATGCCCAGCTAATTTTTGTATTTTTAGTAGAGACGAGGTTTTACCGTATTGGTCAGGTTGGTCTCGAAGTCCTGACCTCATGATCCGCACACCTCTGCCTCCCAAAGTGCTGGGATTACAGGCTTGAGCCATGTTCCCGGCATTTTTTTTTTTTTTTTTTTTTTAAAAAGGTGGTATCCCACCCTGTTGCCAGGCTGGAGTGCAGTGGTATGATCTCGGCTCACTGCAACCTCCGCCTTCTGGGTTCAAGCCATTCTCCTGCCTCAGCCTCACAAGTAGCTGGGACTACAGGTGTGTGCCACCACGCCCAGCTAATTTTTGTATTTTTGGAGAGTTGGGGTTTCACCGTGTTAGCCAGGATGGTCTCCATCTCCTGACCTCGTGATCAACCCACCTTGGCCTCCCAAAGTGCTGGGATTACAGGCGTGAGCCACAGGGCAGGCATCAAGTTCACTTTTTCTTTTCTCCGTATTTTTCACCAATGTACAACATTGCTAACTTAAGAAAATCAAATATATTTTCACATGGGAGATGGTTGAATATGAACTGAAATCCAAATTTAGCTGCAGCTTGATTTTATTCCACAGATCTTATACAGAAACAACCAGCTATGCCTTGGGATCAAAATCCTGAACAATCAAATGGAAATTACAGTGAAGATGAACAAAAGGGAAAGCAGAAATCAAGAGAGGAAGGAGGAGAAGCTGGCGGAAAGAGAGAGCAAGAAAAAGACGAGGAAATCGAAAAGGAGATGGAAGATGAACAGGAAGTAAAAAGCGAAAGGGAAAATGAGAAACAGAAACAGTATCCCAAGACAAGATTTGTCAGCAAATCCCTCATGGACACTCTCTGGGCAAAGTTTAAGTTAAACAGGTGCCCCACAATACAAGAGAGTCTATCACTCTCATTTGAATTTGACATGACACATAAGCAGGTATGACAGCATTAACAGACATTTCTTCATTGACAGACAAAGTCACTTGTGTAGTACTATTACCCATGTAGACCAATATCCTTATTCCTGTATTAATCAGCTCCCACACCTCATTTTTTGCAGATAAGTCAATGGTTCCATAAAAAGAGGAAGAAATATAATAAAGAAATGTCCAAGAGAAAGCATAAGAAAAAACATATGAGGTAAGTACGTGTTTCTTGTAAAATATAAGGAAGTAGAAGGAATATATTGACTTCCGGAGATGGCCCGTTTCCAATGTTATTGGGTACGCCTATAAACTTTTTCACATTCCAGCCAGTGACAGAAAAGACGCTGCCTTATTTTTCACACTGCTCAAAACACACACAGACGGCCGGGCGCGGTGGCTCACGCCTGTAATCCCAGCACTTTGGGAGGCCGAGGCGGGTGGATCATGAGGTCAAGAGATCGAGACCATCCTGGTCAACATGGTGAAACCCCGTCTGTACTAAAAAATACAAAAATTAGCTGGGCATGGTGGCTCGCGCCTATAGTCCCCGCTACTCGGGAGGCTGAGGCAGGAGAATTGCCTGAAACCAGGAGGCAAGGTTGCGGTGAGCCGAGATCGTGCCATTGCACACCAGCCTGGGTAACAAGAGCGAAACTCCGTCTCAAAAAAAAAAAAAAAAAACACACAGGCACACACTCACATACACATGCCACCATTTAACATGTAGTCATATTACCAAATGAGCAAATATAGACATTAGCTTTTTATTGATGTGGTACAGAATTGATAATTTTGTCCTATTTGTTCCTTTGATGCTAAATATCTCTGATGATTGTCTTTCCTCTCCAGTTGTTGGCAGAAGCTCATGTGATTTTTGGAAGGAAATAAGGACAATATTAACATTTTTAGCAGCACTAGACTGTATATAGAATTTTAATATATTATTTGTGTATATCTATGTAGAAATGTTTAAATGTTATCTCACTTGATTATTGTTAAGCAATATATGGGGCACCCGATTATCAATCCCAGGGGAGCAGAACGCTAAACACTGGTTCCCATCACCCAGCGGATGCCTCCCACCACATGGAGGACTGCAAAGATCATCACTGTGCCAACTGACAGGAATAGAAGTCCAAATGCTTCTAGCCCATGTACCTTGGTATCAGAGTTGTGCAAAACAACGCAGTGAAGCTGTGCGTGCAGCAATGCGTTACTCACAGAGCAAGACCAGCTTCCTGGCAGCCAGTGCAGGGAAATTGGCTATGTGTGCTCCTCTGGTGCACTGAGCTTGGCACAGGGAAAGGTAGCCGCACAGAAGAATAAGCCACCACAGGTCACATGGGCTCTTTTTGCTTTTTTTTTTTTTGTTTTTTTTTTTTTTTGGAGACGGAGTTTCGCTCTTGTTACCCAGGCTGGAGTGCAATGGCGCGATCTCGGCTCACCGCAACCTCCGCCTCCTGGGTTCAGGCAATTCTCCTGCCTCAGCCTCCTGAGTCGCTGGGATTACAGGCACGCACCACCATGCCCAGCTAATTTTTTGTATTTTTAGTAGAGACGGGGTTTCACCATGTTGACCAGGATGGTCTTGATCTCTTGACTTCATGATCCACCCGCCTCGGCCTCCCAAAGTGCTGGGATTACAGGCGTGAGCCACCGCGCCCGGCTCTTTTTGCTTTTTTAAATTTGAGACAGAGTCTTGGTCTGTCACCCAGGCTGGAGTACAGTGGGGCAATCTTGGCTCACTGCAACCTCCACCTCCCAGGTTCAAGTAATTCTCATGCCTTGGCCTCTCTAGTAGCTGGGACTACAGATGTGTACCACCATACCCAGCTAATTTTTGTATTTTTAGTATATATGAAGTTTCACTGTTTTGGTCAGGCTGGCCTCGAACTTCTGGCTTCAAGTGATCTGCCTGCATCCCAAAGTGCTCAGATTACAGGAGGGAGCCACTGCACCTGTGTGGGCTCTTTGATCTCTTGGTAAGAGAGTATTCCAGGTCTGGGCCGGGTGCGGTGGCTCAAGCCTGTAATCCCAGCACTTTGGGAGGCCGAGGCAGGTGGATCACGAGGTCAAGAGATCGAGACCATCCTGGTCAACATGGTGATACCCCGTCTCTACTAAAAATACAAAAAATTAGCTGGGCATGGTGGTGCGTGCCTGTAGTCCCAGCTACTCAGGAGTCTGAGGCAGGAGAATTGCCTGAACCCAGGAGGCGGAGGTTGCGGTGAGCCGAGATGGCGCCATTGCACTCCAGCCTGGGTGACAAGAGCGAAACTCCGTCCCAAAAAAAAAAAAAAAAAAAAAAATGTATTCCAGGTCTACAGTCTATTCTTATGCGGCCAAGTGGGGATTAAAAGACTGCATGAATGAGACTGCGTTTCCCAGCAATCATTGCTCTAAATTATAAATGAGGAAACTGAATTGCTGGGAAATAACATGATTTCATCAATAAACAGCAGTTCCTGACTATAAGAGCCTGAATTTATACTCTCATGTGTTAGTTTCATAAGCTGTGTATTTTCAGCTATAACTGGAGACATAGTCAAGGCTCTGTCAATTTGTTTCATATTTAGTGTTTGTATACTGTTAGTGTCCTATATTGAAATCCTGCTGTGATAGTTTTTAAAATTTTTTTTTTTTTTTTTGAGACGGAGTTTC